>NC_142698.1:9765260-9878564 GCF_029339155.1 Prunus mume | reverse complement strand
CTCTAAGCAACCCATCTAAGGATTTCGACTTACTCGCCGTCCGGGACCAAATTGCGATCTAAGCAACGAAGAACTCATAACCATCGCTGATCGAGAAAGAAAGAGACACTCGGAGGTCAACAACCATGCCTAGATCATCCCCGAATGCTCAAAGGTGATACGCCGGGATGGACGACCGTATACCGCTTATGACGGGATCGGGGCTTGACCGATCCACCGGAAAGCCCCCGGTAGCGGAGGAGAAGCATGCGCGTGACGGCCGTAAGAGTCCAAATGACAAAGCACTCGCTTAGGCTCTAAGATCCAATGATGCGACTCCAAACACATGCAAGATGACTCAATGGCGAGTCGAGCGGGCTTGAAACAATTGATTTGAGTAATGACCCTCCGGCTTCAAGACCTATCTCTGTGTTCATTTAACAGGGAAGAGAAAGCTTTGACATTTTTGTTGAAGGAATTTCTCAGATGTATTTGCTTGGAGCTACTTAAGAGATGCCCGACCTTAATCCAAATTTGGTAAGTCATACATCAATATTGAGCTCAAAGATAAAACTCATACTAAATGCAAGAAGGAATTTTCATCTCCGAATTGAGAAGCAAATCAAGGTGGAAATTGAAAAGTTAGTCAAGATCTACTCAAGCCAATCAAACACCCGACATGGCTAGCAAATATTGTGCCCGTGAAGAAGAAAACTCGCACTCGTAATATGCAGCATCACCGTGATCTCAATCGAGCTCGCCAAAAGATGAGTTCCCGCTGCCCAACATGGATATTTTGATCAATTCAACCTTGGGTCAAGGCATGATGTCCTTCATGGACGGATTTAATGGCTATAATCAAATCAAGATGTTCCCAAGGATACCGAAAATAGCGCTGAACGCCATACATAAATTTTACTACACTGGCCATGCCGTTTCGGCTCAAGAACGTCGTGCTACCTACCAACGGGCCATGACGGTGGTGTTTCATGATATGATGGGAAAATAGGTGGAAGACTACATGGATGACCTTGTAGTAAAATCCAAAACCAGAGGAAGTCATCAAGGAGTTTTGAGGCTGCACTGAAAGGTGTGCTGTTGAATGTAAAGATGAACCTAAAGAAATGTGCATTCGAGTCTCATCCGGAAAGTTTCTCGGCTTTCAGCTACACCAGCATCGTATAGATGTGGATCCTGAGAAAACCAAAGCCATATATTCTCTTGCACCACCTAAGAATCCAAAGGAGTTGAAGAGTTTATCGAAGGTTGTCAAACACTGGCGCTTTATCTCCAGCCTTGCCGCCATGGTGAGTGTTTCATTCCTCTACCAAAAAGGGAAGCTATATATATGGAGCCAGGAATGCCAAGAAGCTTACCGACGGGTGCAACAACTAATCACTAAGCTACCCACGATGAGGGCACCTATTCCGGGGCTTCCACTCAAGCTTTACTTGGCAACGAATGCTGCGGTCGCAGCCTGAGCATTGCTTGCCTACGATGGCCATGGCGGAGGAAAGCCCCATTTATTATAAGCCGGCAGCTAAGGTACCCAAAAACGAACTCTTATGCCTTGCTCTTATTTATGCTGCGGCGCCTGCGACACTACTTCCTTGCTCTAAGCTACGACTCATAGTAGATCCGACCCCGTAAGATATCGACTCACGAGGCGGTGTTATCTGGTCGTCTCGTACGTTGGTTGTTACAACTATCTGAATTCGATATCACATGCGCAACTCCTAAGGCCATTAAGGGACAAGCCGTAATTGACATGCTAGCTTTATTTCCCGAAGTAGAGCAATCAACTCTTTCCGAGGAAGTCTTGGGAGAGCTGCCGAAAATGGTTGCTGCATTACAGAGGAGGAGCCATGGACCCTCTACTTTGATGGGTCTTCCACATCAAAAGGTAGAGGGGCAGGTGTGGTGCTCATTAATCTCGATGGGCAAGCTACGACTCTCTCATTCAAGCTAGACTTTCCATGCAAGAACAATGTGGCAGAGTACGAAGCTTTTATTATGGGATTGTCCACAGGCAAGAGAAATGGGTGCGAGAAAGGTGAAGATCATCGGATTCAGACCTAGTACTAAGCCAATTGCAAAGGAAGCTTTGTGTAAAGGAAGCAACCTTGGCACCATATGAGACAGCTGCTGAAAACTCATTAATTCTTTCAAGCAAATTGTGATGGAGCACATTCAAGGAGTCACCAATAGGTATGCTGTGATGCTTTGGCCACATTGGGATCAAAGCTCTCATTTATACAAGAGCAGCCCAACATCATCATAATAAGGAGAAGTACACCAATGATCGAAGCAATGGCCCATGAGGACCTGCTGGAAGAGGATGATTGGAAAGCCACTTTGAAGAAAAAATTAGGTGAAGGGAGTAGCATTAAAGACTTGAAAGATTATGTGATTATCTTTGGGGAACTCTACAGACGTCTGCCGGGAGGTGTTCTAACCCGGTGCGTTGGGGTGGAGGAAGCAAGAAGGAGGTTGCAAGAGGTACACAATGCCACTTGCGCTTGGAACCGATGTCGGCTGTCTGGCACTTGCAGCATAAAGGTTATTATTGGCCAAAGATGAAGAAGCAAGCGCAAATGAGCTACAATCCAATTGTCCCACCTATTCTATGATACCCTCCACGGAGGAGTCATTCACCGTTTCATTTGCAGAAGATTAGAGGACTCCATACTTGGCATTATTTATTGGAGGAACTCTGCCGACCAACTCCAAGCTTGCCTACAAGCTTAAAAAGACCGTAAAAAGGTATTTCGTTGATGGGTCAACTCTCTACCGGAAAGGGTTTAATGGTGAGCCGCTAAAATGGTTGGGAGAATCGGAGGCACGTCAAGCCATGCAAGAAATACATGTTGGAGAGTGCGGAGAGCACCAAGGAATGAAGAAACTTCACCGACAGCTACTAAGCATTGGATATTATTGGCCTACCATGAAGAAGGATGCACATGACTTTGTTAAGAGATGCCACACATGCCAAATCCATGCTAATTTAAGTCACAAACCTCCTACATTGCAACAAGACATGCACACTCCCTGGCCTTTCCATACTTGGGGGCTTGATTTAATTGGGGCAATCCATCCCCCTTCCGATGGCTACATATGAATCCTTACCACTACGGAATATTTCATAAAATGGGTCGAGGCAATTCCCTTTCGGAAGGCCACGGGAGCTGCTGTCTCGAACTTCATTTGGAAATGCATTGTGTGCAAATTCGGAATCCCATACAAGATAGTCACCGACAATGGCACGCCTTTTGTTAACAAGCAAGTGAGTTCAACTCTTAGTGGGTACGGTATCAAGCATCGACGCTCTACACCTTATTACCCGCAAGGAAACGGACAAGCAGAAGCTACCAATAAAACGATACTGAGGATTTTGAGCAAGATGGTATATGAGTACCAAGGGAGTTGGAGCATTCACCTGCTGGATGCTTTGTGGGCTTACCGCACCTCACCAAGGAGTGCTACAAGTTTTTCACCTTACTCACTTGTGTACGGGTCTAAGGCTATTTCACCTGTGGAAATCACCATTCCAACAGCCAAAATAAGCGGTGTCAATGATCTTGAATGGGATCGAAGACATGCTCAGATTAGCGTTGCTAGACCTCAAGCGGTTGATGAGAGAAGGATGGAAGCGTAAAGAAGGATGGCACTGTACCACAAGGCATCTGCCCAAGCATATAACAGACCGTTAAGCCTCAAGCCTTCAAGCAAGGAGATCTCGTGCTAAAAGTCGTTGAACATGTGAGAAGGCAAGTGTCGGGACCTTCCAAGTTTGCCCCACAATGGGAGGGTCCATTCGCAGTCAAGGAGGCACATAGCCAGTTATTATCGCTTGATCTCTGTCAAAGAAGGCATGCTAATGGATCCCATCAATGGAAAATGGCTCAAGCCCTACTACTGCTAAGTAGGCATAATATCTTATTTTCATGTTATCGCATTTCCTTTTGTTTAAAAAATATTGTCTCCTTCTATATGCTCGCTTTTGTTTTGAAAAGCTTTTGTAAGAATGTACCGTCATGGTAACATGGGATTTGAAATGAAAATGAATGAGTATTTTGAAAAGAAAATTGTCTCTGGAAGTTTGCCCTTTTTCGTGTCTTGAATTCCTTTTTGAGCATGCGTTTGCAGTTATATATACGGCAGGTATTTCAAAAAAAATAATAAATATAGAAGAAAATATTACTCAGCGAAAGACATGCCAAGCAAAGCCATTCGAATGGGATCCTAGGTCAGTAGCAGATTTCGCACTTTAACAAAATGAAAAGAAACACGCTAGGCTAGACACTCGCAAAAGGAAGCTAGCATGCTCATAAGGTCCAAGAACCTTCAAAGAAGATAGGCAGAGTGTCAAAAGGCCATCCTAACAAAATTTTGGCAACAACCACCATACTTCAAAAGGATACCCAATCTATAGAAAAAAAAAACTCAAGCAAAGGATTCCACCAACCAGGCATTTTATACATGTTAAACAAAAGTTACAATGTGTTTCTGGCAAAAAAAAAAGGGGGACATAGGTTCCGGGAGCTATAACACAATAGCACTACAATGCCAAGCTGCCACCGTACAAGTTTTGCAACATAAGTAAGATCAAGCTATACAAGCTAAGAAGTAATGTGTGCTTTAATCTCAAA
The DNA here is from genome assembly GCF_029339155.1 of Prunus mume. NCBI lineage: Eukaryota > Viridiplantae > Streptophyta > Magnoliopsida > Rosales > Rosaceae > Prunus > Prunus mume. The sequence goes on along the minus strand of NC_142698.1, from coordinate 9,873,936 downwards.
TGAAACTCTAGAATGTGTCAAGCTAGTCAATCCTACACCAAGCAAAATACGACCTACAAGACAGAACAAAGAAGAATGTCAGGACAAATCAGGGTAACATTGAACATATGTAGAATAAAGGAGGGACGAGAAGTCACGAACCTCAAAGTACCATCAAGGATGGCTAGAAAAGAATAGATGAGGCCCTGTGAGAAGATCTTGTCACTGCTTCCATCACGCAGCAAGACTTCAGGGAGACACCTTGGGCGAAAGGAGGCCACGCAATTCCCTAAGCTGGTTTTCCACTCACGCTTGAAGACCAAAGCCTCGCCGCTACCCTTATTTCATCGGGGCGGGATTTGACTTCATGTTATGAACAGCCCGTGCCCCAAATACGGCACGTGCCAAATCCTTCACCATGTTCAGAGCGAGACTCTTCTCGAAAGCCCGAGTCATAGCCTCACAAACTGCGCATCCCGCTAGCAAAGGAGCTGTGATCGGTGATGTCCAAGAATGCACGGTATCCATCCCATGGAGCACCAAGCCGAGTCGGAAAGCAGCACATCGCGAGAAGGAAGAAGTAATACCAGTCATGTCCGTGAAATCCCCGTACTTGTCTAGAAATTTCTCCAAAGCCGCGACCGTCTTGGGATAAACAAGAATTCCCGGAAGGGTGCATAACCATTGAACCGATGACAGAGCGGCGAAGTTCATCTGCGGATCGAAAGACACGAGCACCACTGTCAAAGAAGGCCATGAATCGCATAAATGATTCCTCCCACTCCAGCCAAGACATGTTAGGAGGGTGTTCTGCGACATTCGAAGCGGTAATGATAGCCTAGGCGTTCTCAAGTGGCGCTAGCATTGTCGAGTTGAACTGCTGGAAGAAGTGCTAGGGGATTAGGCCCTGACGCTCGGAGAAGTGGTTGAATATGGGATGGAACGCAGGGTCTCATGGACGGCAAAAGTGTTGCCGGAGGGCTGGAAGGGTTGGCGAAATAGCAGGGTCAAGGTCCCTCTGGAGAAAATGCCGGAAGATAGGTGGTAAAGGGCTCGTGACTTGGAAAGTAGGTGTTTCATCCCGAGAGTTCGTTGGTGTCATGGTTGGAGAAGATCCTGCAAGGGCTGCCTCAACCAGTGTATTGAATGTGTTGAAGGGAGAAGGCACTACAGGCACAATTTCCAAGTTCGAAGGACATACTTAGCTGCAAAAAAAAAAAAATGTGCATGCAAGGATCAGTACAAGATAATTGATAGGTGATGGGCATTGGCAAATGAGTAGGAGAAGAAGGTAAACAGAATATTATCGGCACAGATACCTCGGGGGACTCCGGGCGAGGTCGATAATGGCTCTGACAAGGCTTGAGCCCTCAAGGCAATGTCGATAACTCGCAACATAAGCATGCATTGAGTGAACAGATTATGGTGTGAAGAAGGAAAAGATGACAGAATTTAAAATGCGTCGATTCTGAGCTCGGCGCTAAAATGGCGCGTACTACTACCAACGGACCCAAAGAAAGCATCTAAACCACTTGTCCTCCTGCATAGTCGCTGGAATAAGTAAATGCATCCTCATTGCAATCATTATTGTAGTCCTGTCAGAATCTTCACGCATGTCACCGATGTCATCAACGTTCTCTTGCTCTGGAACATTAGCCTCGAATTCTATGGGGTCGCCATCATCACTATCATCGTCAACTGTCACCACGGTTGGAGTTCCGCAGCTTCAACGCATCTTGGTGCATGTTCCAAGAGATCTTGCGTGTAGAATGTGCATGCTACGACGCTTAGGGGTCACTTGAGGAGATACCGTGTGTCTTCTCTTTCTCTTTGGGGTTGTAAAATATATATATATATATATATGATAAATAAGTATGTACCTAAGTATCATACACGCATAACAAGTAAAGAAGGCATGTAGAAGTATTGAAGTGGGGTACTTACAACGAAAGGTGAGGTTTCCAGCGCCTTGCCGGTCTGACTTGGGCTATTAGATACAACAGCTTCAAGGCTGCGGACTCGGGGAGTTGCTTCTTTAGTCCGAGGGGGCCACTTAATGCTACCCTTGGGATGAACCTCCTAGGTTTACCGGTACTCGGCTCCTTCCTACACTTTGCTTCCTTTCCGATTCCTGGGCCGGACGCTGTGTCACAGTTTTTCCAGAGCTATGGGGACTCTGCGTCCTTGGCTTTGAGCTTGTCTTGGGAAATTCTCCGACGACGTCACCTGACTTGGAAATAAAGGGCAAATTGCGCTTTTTGCTTAAAGGGATGGCCTTCTCTTCCGACACCAAACCTGCAAGGCGGGCTGTTGTAAGAGGCAATCATCCCCGGGAAAGGATTGGAACTCACGGAAGGAAGTGAGGCAACGGTTCCAGTAAGCTTGGTAGCCTCTGGAGAAGCCACCAACCCTCGCCTTGCTCGCTAAAGCGATGGGCACTGCAACTGGCTGGTATGTGGTAATTGCTCCAGAAGATCCTATGTAGTGCAAAGGGGTCACCATGATTGGGACTACTGGGAACCTCTTGGTCAAGCCCAAACTGCCGCCTAACTCGGTGTGGAGAGTACGTCATGGAAATCTCTGCGATTATCCCAAGAATAGGTAAGGGGATGGGAGCAACGCGTTCAACAAAGCGTACTTTGGAACTGGCCACTCTGCGATATGGCTACTGGAACTTCAACAAGATCACCGACGCATGGAAGGGCACAAAAGTGAAGATCTCTCTGAGGTACCGTAGGGACGGAAGACAAAATTCTCGACATTATCCAGTGACAGCTTTAAGAAATTCTGGCCTTTCCGCTACATCCTCTTGAACCACCTGCAAACTAATGGGAGATTGTCTGCATGAAAGAACCATTGCCCGGTCCACCAACTTCATAGCGTGCGAATGAGGGAGTGAATGCACATCCAACCCTTTGAGACTCTCCCACAAGAACACCTGCAAGAAACCAGAATTTAGAAGGGTATCCACGCCCATGGTTCCTGATGCATTCTTTTCCAGAAGCTGGGTTTGATTGAGTAGATGGTATAGATGTCCCAAGAACATGAGGGCTAAGGAGATGGTGTTGTCTCGGGCTATGGCCAAAGCCAAGGGAAATACACCCTCGTGCAAGCGATCCTGAGAAAAGTCATAGACACGAACCGCCCAAGCCACGAGCTATAAATGCAGCCAACCGGCGGGACCTGTCTGTTGCATTCACAAAATATTGTATCCGATTCTTGAACCGAAGTGAAGTGCTGGGAGAAGTGGGAGCGCCTCTTTGCAAGACTGCAAGCTTGTCCATTTCTTCTAGAGTGAGGGCAATGCCGAAAGGACTACGGTCGCCACAGACAGGAAGGCGAGAGATATTCGCCACGTCTTCAAGGGTAGGGGTAAATTTCCCCATGAGCACACAAAGGTGTGAGTAGCAGCGCTCCACCTCCGGACCACGTGACGAAGCATCTTCGCTTAGATGTAGATGTCCCACAATTTGGAAAGGAAGATGGCATCAAGGACCTGTGCTCTGCGTAGGATGTTGCATGTGGATGGATCCCGCAGTTCACGGTCGACCCATTCTGACCAACCCTTACTGATGCTGCAAGGATATTGGAAGAATAGGGGAGCATGGAAAGAGGACCTTTTCAATGCAGCATCTGGATATGGAGGCAGGATCAATTATAGGAGTGGTCTCAGGGGATGGCTCATCACCGACAACGGGATTCTCACGGGCATCTTCAAGCAACAGGAGCGGCCCTCCCGCCTTAAGATTATCATCCATGGAGTAGAGGTGGTCTAGCATAATCGGTGGAAGGTCAATAGATGCCATGGTAAGTCCACTAAGTCACAGACACTTGCAAAAAGGAAGAAAGAACAAAATGCATAAGTTCCAGCACCTTCACGAATGTTGAACACAAGCACATCTCTGTAATGTCATGCCAGGACCATGTCAAGAAAGAAGAAGAAAAACCGATTCAATATCATCATGCAAATCTGTCCTATGAGAGGGAAAAAAAGATCGTCTGATGCTAAACAAAAAAAAAAAAAAAAAAGAGGAGAAAAACAAGCCACAGGGGTAAATTATGCGAAGAAAGCCATGGAGTGGCTGGTTTACATAGTGCATGTTCATGTTCTTTCCACCATGCTTCGACACCATCTAGAGGTTTTGTGATTAAACAAGGCAAGATATCACCTCAAGCGCACTTAAAATCCCAAATCAATGGTCCATGCCCGAAATTCAAGCTTAGGAACGAATTGAAGAAATTTGAGGGATTTTAAAGAGGAACCGTGGCTTTTCCCAGATGTTGCAAGCGGTTTCTCCAAGCATAACCAACCAGCTGTTATGAAGGTTGCCTCCTTGCGACTTCTCACTTTTTTGGGTTTGGGTTGTGTGTGAAAGGAAAGCAACGATAACTGAAGAAAGGAGGCAGGTGGCTTGGTCTCTTGCACGCATAGAGGAAAGATGTTAGAGAATGAAAAGGAAAAGAAAAGAAAAAAATGAAATAAAATAAAATAGATTTGATGGAAGCGTACCTAGGGAATACGAGAGACCTCTGGAAAATAATCATGGCAGCACACACGCGGGGAACGAGAAGGTCACATCAGCAGCATGGATTTGATTTTGCTTTTGGGCCAGGTTTGATTATTTGACCCATCTCAAAGCTGCTCATGGCTCCAATAATCAATGGGGCTAATGTTGAGGCCCAAAAATCCAAGGGGCTAAACCTAAATTAATCTTTGGCCCAACACAGGCGATTGGATGCAAAATAGGCTCAATCGAGATAAAAGAGAATTTGTAAGAGCCGCTAACACAAGCTACAAGCCACGAATCATGCCAAGCAAGCACGTGCAAAAGGGGCCAAGAACATACCGACGTTACTAAACCACGCTCACATGCTCATTCGGTGCTACTTGGCCCAATTATAGCCTATCACGGCATAATAAAACCCCAAGCACGAGCATAAATATCATGCACAAAGAGCCACTACTCAAACACCAAGCTATGCCACGAGCTTAAGTGGGCCCAAGCCACAAAATTAACCGGGGCTTACTGAGAAAGTTGTGGTATGGAAGGAAACAACCAATCATAGGGCCCATTGAGGGTTCAAAGGACGCAAGTTTTTAAGCCACTTGAGGGCTTTAAAACTCAAGCCCGTTCCTATAACCCAAGCACATGGGTTAGCATGAGAGAGAAGAGAAAATTGCCCCATGCTCTAGGAAGACACCAAGTAACCTACCAAAATACTTAGCCCAACCCATATCAATAGAGTGCCCCAAAGAAATTAGCAAAAGCCCTTTTCAGCAGTTTGACAAAAATCCACTAGAAATAATAGGCCAGCAACCCAACGTTACGCACAAGCCCAGTCCAGCAGCTTGTGGAAAAGCTGTCATCGTGTTCTTCCTCTGATGAGACTCCAAACAAGTTAGACAAAGGGCCAAGGCAAGTACCAGCAGAAATTTATGGATAAAGGGCAAATACCCATCGAACAAAAGGCTCCACCCATCTCTTTCCCCATTACAAGCTCTGTTTTGAAAACGTTGAGAAAAAGCAAAGTGGCGCCTCACTCCTATGGGGAGGTCCAGCTGCGTCAAAATCGTTGGAACCACAATAGTTCCTTTCCCATATGCCTTGATAAGAGAATTGCACCAAAATAGGACTAAGTAGGGAGCTGCCAAGGGAAAAGGAAGAGGAAGACCAGACAAAATTAGGGCTCTTAAAGCCTATAAAAGCAGGCTTTTGCTACCCAGAAAAACCAACCATGCATAGCCTGACCAAGCTTTGTCAAGCATCTGAGAATACGCTCAAGGCACCCAATCCCCTCTTTCGTTCGTTCTTCTTCTCCCCCTTAGTATAGAATTCGGGCTAATATTCCTCTGTTCACTTCGGGCTCCTTTTTTTTTTTTCTATAAGGAACTCATGCCTCTCTCTCTCTCTCTCTCTCTCTCTCTCTCTCAAATTGCTAAACTTGTGAAAGCTTAGCTCCCATGCCAAAGGCTCTCCAGGCTAAGCCATTAGTGAATTTATCATGCTTATTTGGGTGTTAGTAAAGTGATCCTAAGAGTGTTCTTTTAAAATCTCATCAGATTTTCTAAAAACTCTTTTGGGAGCTTGGTTTCGAACTCAGGCATTTGGGGATTTTGTTCGTCATCTTCTTACAGACCCAAGCCCATTCGTCATTCTTTGGAACAAAAACCCCTACATCAAGCAGCGAAGTCTAAGCCTTATGGTTGACTTAAGTCGTGTCGGCAAGAAGGAGATCGTGCTAGAGCGGAGGGAGAGAGAGAGAGAGTGCGGCTGGAGACATGGCCGGTCTTGAGATTTTGAAGGCCCTGTACAAACCTTAAATTGGGACCTCACATAAGCTAACACAAATTTACACCATTACGTAATGTCATACAATAAATGTTTTTTATTTCCTTAAAGTGATCAAAGTACGCCTACTCCCAAGAGCAAAATTGAAATTTCACAAAAGAATTAAATCGATTAAATTGGGTCAGGCATGTTACACCTTTTGAATAATCACCATGATTGTGATGATGAGTCTTTGTCATCATAGATCATGTTCATATATTAAATATTTTTTAACACCTAATTTATTTTGTATCAATATTCCAAGAACGTCATTAATTGGATGCAATTTTTTTGGTCGAGTTAGTTGGATGCATTATTTTTGCAAAATTGAATATCTGAGCATATATAAAAACAATCTTGTACATTTTTAATTGAGGTGAGCCCTATATATGGAAGCCTTATCTCTATGGGCACTTGAAAACAAAATCTACATGAGTAATTGAAGAGCTCGGGTCAAGTCAATGGTGGGGACGTACGCACGTGACAAACAATATCTGCACATAGGAACATAGATACTATTGGGGTAATTAGAATATTCTTGTTTAATAATATATATATATATATATATATATTCAGTGTCATCATTTGAGGAATGAGGTTGTAACAACCCAAACCTAAAATTAATATTTAACTATTAATTTATTAGAGGAAAACACTAAAATGCCCTTAGAATTTTTATTAGGTCAAAGGTTGACTTTTTGACCAAGAAGGAAATTGGGGATTTCAATTATACCGTTGCGTAGAGCGCGACGAAACGAGTCCGTAGACACGTAGTGGACTCGAATCGGAATTATAACGAAGAAATTACGGTCAAAATACGCTCAAGGGCAAAAAGGTAATTTTGGAAAATTAGATTTTAAAAACCCTCAGTTTCTCTCTCTCTCTTCCCGGCGCACCGACCCCCGATGCCCTTCTCCAGCGGTGGCTTCTCCAAGCCACCGCCGCCACACCCCACCTCAACCTTGGGACCGGATCGAAATGAGCCGGAAGTTGTCCTCCTCCATTCCCGGCCAAGCCCGGTAGTCGAAACCGCCGGAATCGCGGATTTTGCGAAACCCGATCGATTTCGGGAGAAACTTTCAGGCGCTCGTTCTCCGTCATCCGGCCACCATTTCCGATGAGTGAGGTATGGTTTCTCACCTATTTCTTGAGCTCTAGCTGCCTGTTGGATAGGAATTGGTTGATTTCACATGTAGGAGAACGATTTGGAAACCTAGGTTTTGGCAGATTTTCGGGCTACTATTCCGGCCATTTCCGGCCACTTTTTGGGGTAGGTCCAAGAACAAAAGTGGCTCTAAATGGGGTGTTATACCTAGGATAGGAGTCTTGAGCCTAGATGTTGAGTTTTTCCGGCGATGCGTTATCGCTTTAGGGATCACGCGCTGCCAGCGCGTGTGGCGGCTCGTGGGCAGTAAGATGGGGACCACAGTCAGTACTAGAATGATCTCCTAGTCCTCACGAGCACGTAGGATTTCGCGGATCTTAATTCGGATATCGTTTGAACCCCGAACGGATCTCGCCTACTGTGCGATTTCCGGGTTCACTATGTTTGAACCGTTGGATCGTAGTCATTTCCAAGTATGTTAACCTAGACTTTCCCAGGATCGTATCGTATTTGATGGATCGTAAAACGGAGTCCCGGTTACTCCAGAAATGTCAGCCCTAGAGTGGGGTTCTGATAAAACAAACCCGATTGCGAGTCGGAGCAGGAGGAAAGAACTACGTGTGGCTTGATCCCTCGAAAGGTTACGTAGGCAGCCTGATTACGGCGCAGCCACGAGATAGGGCCCCAGAGTTTGTGTTATCGCTTCCAGGGCATTTTGGTCATTTACGACCCACAGGCACTAGGTGTCGATTTTGCCTGAGATTCGACCGGATTCCAAAGTAGAATTTGGGTCAGGACGTTTCAATTGGTATCGAGCCTTAGGTTAACTTCCTGTAGACACTTTGCATTACTTTTGCATCCGTATTTTCAGAATTGCTGGACAATTATTAGGTTGTTTTTTTTCCAATTGTTATTTTATTTTATTGCATTGGTGTGAGTGAGAAAACAGATATCCAGAAGGATTTGAAAAATTTGTTGAGGTTTTCATACAAAAATTTTGTTATATATGTTATTGTATATACACACCTATGTCGAGAATTGAGGTTAGCAAAGTGAGTAGTTAATTATCTGTTCTTTATCCCCTATTTATATTTGTTCGGGTAATTTATTGTGTTGTCGGAGTATACAGTAGTTGATGCACATATTCAGGAGTTGAAAAGGAAGAAATTTAATTTAATTTAATTTAATTTTTTTTTTTGGTTTTCATCAGATTTTGGTACATATAAATATATGTATATATTGTTGCATATATGAATATCTTTTAAGTTCAGTTGAAAACCAATTTATCGAAAGTTTGTGTAAATAGCAGATATGGTTTTCAAACCCACCGTGAGTACCCCGATTGCCTTGAGACGATCGATTATTTTGCTCCACGAGTTCGGGGCGCTGAACCGTGTGATGCTGATGTCTGATCGATTATTTTGCCCCACGAGTTCGGGGCGCTTTGGCCGTGTGGTGCCAGTGCGGCTCGGATTGAGAGGTTGTCTCAGAGACTGCGCTTTGCGATCAGTGACTACGGTCCCCGAGTCTCGCGATTCTGGCTCGGGTTGACTTTGTGTCACCGAGACTGCCAGGAATTGGCGGTTATCGAGAATTGATGGATATCGAGGAATTGTGGATCGATTATGGGGGTATGCCTAGGTGGAGAGAATTTCAGTTTTGAGATCCTTTTAAACTAAATTAAGGATTTTATACAGTTACCACTATTTACTTCAGTATCACAATTGTTTTACAAACATATATATATATACACACATATATATATATATACACATATATGTTTATTTATAAATCTTAAGTGAGGTCGATATAAAGATATTCAGAGCTTGCCTATTTTCTCTTAATCCAGTTTGTTTTAATTTATCTATGATTTTAATTGTTATTATTGGATATGGTATTAAATATGTTGCCCCACGAATCTTACAGTTATCCAGACCGTGGGAGCCAGAATTGCGGATCGAGTTGACGGATGTCTCCGAGTCGGCCAGACAGAATATGATGAGTTATATTTTCAGTATTTTTCAGTAGAATTATTATTTGATAAGTCATGCATGAATAAGAATGCACAAGTTAGCATGTTGAATTGCCAGAGTATCTTTGTTGATCATGAAGTTGAGATGAATTTTATTAGCAGATTGATTTATTGGAATTGTTGTGGCCTGAGGCCAAAATATTATGATGCTTGATTATTTGGATATGATTTAATGCATGCTGGCAGATGAGTTATATATATATATATATATATATCCTTGTTTTACAGGCCGAATATTTTTGGGAATGCTCGATTCTGAGGAGACTCTGCGAATTTTGGTAGAAGTCGCACTTGCATTCGATTAATTACGATTAAGAAGGGCAAATTAGTCTTTTGTGCCCAACGTTAGCAGTGTCAGATATAAATGTATGACCTTCAGATTTTATTGATTATCCTATAGATACAGATTATTGAGATGCAAGTAGTGAGTACAGATACTAGAGGGACAGGCTTGAGAACCCCGGGTAGCAATGTAGGCTTAGTACCTTACCCCCTCCGTTAAAGGGAAAGTAAATTTCGAGGACAAAATTTTATAAGGGGGGAAGATTGTAACAACCCAAACCTAAAATTAATATTTAACTACTAATTTATTAGAGGAAAAGACTAAAATGCCCTTAGAATTTTTATTAGGTCAAAGGTTGACTTTTTGACCAAGAAGGAAATTGGGGATTTCAATTATACCGTTGCGTAGAGCGCGACGAAACGAGTCCGTAGACACGTAGTGGACTCGAATCGGAATTATAACGAAGAAATTACGGTCAAAATACGCTCAAGGGCAAAAAGGTAATTTTGGAAAATTAGATTTTAAAACCCTCGTTTCTCTCTCTCTCTTCCCGGTGCACCCGACCCCCGATGCCCTTCTCCAGCGGTGGCTTCTCCAAGCCACCGCCGCCACACCCCACCTCCAACCTTGGGACCGGATCGAAATGAGCAGGAAGTTGTCCTCCTCCATTCCGGCCAAGCCCGGTAGTCGAAACCGCGGAATCGCGGATTTTGCGAAACCGATCGATTTGGGAGAAACTTTCAGGCGCTCGTTCTCCGTCATCCGGCCACCATTTCCGATGAGTGAGGTATGGTTTCTCACCTATTTCTTGAGCTCTAGCTGCCTGTTGGATAGGAATTGGTTGATTTCACATGTAGGAGAACGATTTGGAAACCTAGGTTTTGGCAGATTTTCGGGCTACTATTCCGGCCATTTCCGGCCACTTTTTGGGGTAGGTCCAAGAACAAAAGTGGCTCTAAATGGGGTGTTATACCTAGGATAGGAGTCTTGAGCCTAGATGTTGAGTTTTTCCGGCGATGCGTTATCGCTTTAGGGATCACGCGCTGCCAGCGCGTGTGGCGGCTCGTGGGCAGTAAGATGGGGACCACAGTCAGTACTAGAATGATCTCCTAGTCCTCACGAGCATGTAGGATTTCGCGGATCTTAATTCGGATATCGTTTGAACCCCGAACGGATCTCGCCTACTGTGCGATTTCCGGGTTCACTATGTTTGAACCGTTGGATCGTAGTCATTTCAAGTATGTTAACCTAGACTTTCCCAGGATCGTATCGTATTTGACGGATCGTAAGCGGAGTCCCGGTTACTCCAGAAATGTCAGCCCTAGAGTGGGGTTCTGATAAAACAAACCGATTGCTGGTCCGGAGCAGAGGAAAGAACTACGTGTGGCTTGATCCTCGAAAGGTTACGTAGGCAGCCTACGATTACTGGCGCAGCCACGAGATAGGGCCCCAGAGTTTGTGTTATCGCTTCCAGGGCATTTTGGTCATTTACGACCCACGGCACTAGGTGTCGATTTTACAGATTCGACCGGATTCCAAAGTGGAATTTGGGTCAGGACGTTTCAGAGGTGCTTAGTCGTTGGAATATTTTAATGAAATCATGTGGTTGAGATTGATTTAAGTGTTTAAACTTGTTTGCGTCTAATGACTTGCCAAAAATCCACATGTACGGACGCTTTATTGCGTCCAAGTGTTATAATATGGATGAGTGATATGGTTAATATTTCCCACTTTTATGATATAATATCAATAAATATCCACTTATATATTCTAACAAACGAGTTATACCATGTGACATACTCTCACACTACGTACACTATAATTACTCGCACTTAAAGCATCCACAATGGGGTCCTTAAACCACCTCCTTAGACAAATTTTAGGGAGGCATTGGAAAAATACAACTCCAACCATGCTTTCCATTCACCTCCTAAAATAAAGTGACCTCTAGGAACTCCTAAATCTGAGGAGAGAGAAATGACTCCTAATGGCTTCTTATAATTTAATGTTGTTTTGTTTTATGCATAGTTTAAACTTTTAATTAATACAAACTATTTTTTAAAATAGAGATGAGAACCAATCATATTGAATTAAGAAATAACTATAGTATTTATGACTTTCTAACTTAGGGAGTATGATTGGAGTTCCTAAAATAACATTTGTGTGTTTTTAGCTAAATTTTAAATAAAGAATAGGTGCATCACCTTTGCCTACATAATTACTGACTAATTTCTTGTGATCGGGTATTTATTATTTCAGTATGTGGTTGTGAAAGTAGCTGGGATATTGAATGTTGGTGTTGACATCAGACAAGTTGCTTTAAACAGTGGTTGCAACATTATGTGATTGATAGATAGCAGAGCAGTTTCATCTTTCAACATTATGTACGTAATAAATTTTCAACTATAATTTTTATACTACTTTATGCAATTGAATCTTCTTCTTTTTTTGTCATTCGATAGGGAGGGAAATGAGGGAGTATTATATTGGGTTGCCTCAAGATTGTCTTTTACATGAATCGAACTTGGGTGCACTGTGCAAAAATCCTCAAGATTGCCTCAAGATTTTCTTAAGTAAAAATCATCATCAATTAGCATACAAATTACAAATTAAATCATCTTTCATTATATAACCAATCAACATGATAATTAAGTAAGGCATTAGTATATATAAATTGAAATTTAGATACATATTTGATTTGAATTCAGATTTATATATGACTATTTGCTTTTGAGTGACATCTATGAATTTTTTTGGTCAATTTTTTGTGTTGAAATCCTTGAAATTGAAAAAAAAAAAATATCAAAGGATTAAAAAAGAGAGCCAAAGAGAGATGATTATTACTTACAGAAAATAATGTGTTTGCCTTTTTATTATTATGATTATTAATTTTTGTTTAAAAAAAATCAAAAAAGAACTAAAACTATGATTTACACAAGTGGGTTTTGAAGTCGCGCCCTGAATAAAAGTTGAGGCCCTATAAACCAACACAACTAGAAACGTCTTTGTGTCAAAAATTTGCATATATATATATATATAACATTTGTTAATATATACATATATTATACACATAAAAAAAATCGGGGGCCTCAAAAATCAGGGGCCCTATGGTGGCACCACTTGCACACCCTCAGGGCTACCCTTGGCTGGAGACCAAAGAAGATTAGGAAGAAGTAGGTGAGGGAGGTTAACTTAGGGTTAAACATAAATATTATAATTAAATATTTATTTATTTAAATATAAACATATATATTTTTGAGTCAGGTTCAGGGATAGGGACTCCAATACCATCCCTGCCCAATACCGTCGGGATTTTTCAAGTTCGGGATCCCGTGCACGATACTCGTTTTGCCCAGAATCTCCCAGTTAAGGTTGGAGACCAGCGAGGACCCGAGGGGATTTCTGCCATCCCTATTGGCTGAATCTATTCTGATACCCAAAATACATTTTTGATTATATACAAAGAACTATGACTCTTTCTCTAGATCACATGAGGACTTTTTTGACAGTACCTACGTAGTGATGAGATGTTGTTTTAAGGGTTTTGTGGTTGGGTTTTAGGTTTGTCTGTTTCGTATAAGTTATTTGACTCTTCTATTTAGTTAATAGTAAGGTGGTATTCTTTCATATCCCGGAGTTTTGTTTTCTCTGGGAATGTTTTATCGATGCCGCCGTTACCATGCTAGTTCTTACCACATAATGTTCCTTTCGGTTTAATGAAATACAATTTTTTCTATAAAAAAAAAGGGAGATATATTTATATTTATAAATGGTTTCCAATCTCCTGAAACCACCTACCCTCCCATTCGAGAACGACTACCTTTTTGCCAGCACCTCCCTCTTTCTTTTTCTTTTTTCCTTTTTTCTTGGACTAAAGGTCATTGCATTCCAAAGGAAGCCAACCATCCAACAACAACAACAAAATAAAAAGAAAAAGAAAAAGGAAGCCAACCAAAACAAGGAGGCAAAAAGCCACAAGAGCAGAACCAGCATCAACAACAGCAAAATAAGACACCAGACCAGCCCCTCCCTCTATTAACACTTATATAAGCTTTATAAAAAATTTATTTTATTTTATGTTATTGACATTAAATAATTAGTTTCAGCTGTATCCGCTAATGAAGTTTAGGTGAAACAGATGCATATCTTAACTGTTAATATTTTGTTTTTCTATGCTGGCATTACTTGTTTATCGATTCAGATAACTTATTATATGTTAGGAAGTGGACATGGAGTAGTCACCATTTCGTATTCACCTGGAGAATGCCCAACAATTGTTTAATCACCGATCGAACACTCCCATTGGTCTTGCTTAACAACCACTTCTAATTAATAAATTATAATCTCTCTGTTACATCTGAGCTCAACCCCATTGCAATCTTATTGCTGTTCAACCTTCTCTCGCTTCCATGTATTTTGATCCAATCATTTTCATACACGATTCAAATGCTTTTCACTGAAATGCTTCTTGGAATTTCCATACACGATTGATTGCTCCCTAGACCCAATTTTCAGATATGCTCTTTTGATTAAGCATATACTAGAATAAGACAATTATGGCATCAGCTGCAACAGATCTCTTCATTGGCAAATTTGTAGCCATTCTCGAGAGTGAAGCCGCCTCCATAGCGGGTGTTCGTGATCAAGTTTATGAGATTAAGCAGGAGCTGCTATTCATGAAAGCCTTCTTAGCGGATGCTGACGGGGGCAACAAAGCACACACACAAGTAGAGGAAGTGTGGATCACAAGCGTTCGAGACTTGGCCAATGATGTTGAAAACATCATTGATGAATTCATGTATCACGTGTACGAGCAGCAAATTGGTGGTCGATTTGCCAGATGGATCCACAAAACCATTCAGTTTCCAAAGCACCTTTGGTATAAGCGTAAAATAGCCAACAAGTTACAGAACATTGTGATTGCAATTAGAGCTATTCCAGAGAGAAATCAAAGATATGGTGGTGGTGCAGCTGTAGAAGGAAAAAGTACTTCTTCTGAGGATATTCTCAGATGGGTGCAGAATCAAGCGGAGTCTTCTCTTTATCAGAAGGAGGATGAACTTTTCGGGATTGAAGGCAATAAGAACATGTTACTGGGATGGCTGAGGGATGAAGCCAAGCACCAAACTGTTGTGTCTGTGGTCGGGATGGGAGGATCAGGGAAGACAACTCTAGTTGCAAGGATCTTCACCGACGACGTTGTGAAGAGCCATTTCGAGTGTTATGCGTGGATTACTGTTTCACAGTCTTATGTGATTGAAGACTTGTTTAGAAGATTGATCAAAGAATTTCACCAAGCAAGGAAGGAAGAGGTTACGGCAGACTTGAATTCCATGAGTTATAGAGAATTGCTAGATATTTTGGTGAAATATTTGGAGGCTAAAAGGTATCTGGTTGTGTTGGATGACGTGTGGGATATCAAACTTTGGGAAGAAATAAGGTTTGCATTTCCAGATAAACAACTTGGAAGTCGAGTCATGCTTACAACTCGAAGAGAAGACATAGCATCCTCTTCTTTTGGAGTTGAAAGCCATGTTCACAAGATTCAACCGCTGGAAAGGGGTGATGCGTGGGAGCTCTTCAGCATGAAAGCATTCTCAAGTTATCCAAACAAATCTTGTTCAACAGAAATTCTGCCGTTAGCTCGGGAACTTGTGGAGAAGTGTGAAGGCCTACCTCTTGCGATCGTAGCCTTGAGCGGTCTTATGTCTTCTAAGAAGTCACTTACAGAGTGGAGCACAGTCTACAACAGCTTAAATTGGCATTTAACAAACAATCCTTTACTAGAACCTATGAAAAGCATCTTGTTGTGTAGTTTTAATGATTTGCCATACCGATTGAAGCAATGCTTTCTATATTGTTCCCTTTTCCCTGAAGATTATGTGATCATAAATCTTAGGCTCATCACATTGTGGATCGCTGAAGGATTTGTTGAACATGTCGAAGGGCTCACGCCAGAAGAAGTTGCAAATAGCTATCTTATGGAACTCATTTTTCGTAACATGCTACAGGAAATATTTCTAGGATCCCTCCCAGCATGTAAGATGCATGATCTTTTGCGGGAGATTGCTCTGTCTATAGCAAAAAAAGAAAAGCTTTGCGCTGTACATGATGGGAGTGAAACAGTAGAAGAAACTGGGGCACTCCGTTTGTCAATTCAAATAACTAATGGAGAAATTGGATCATGCACAGGTACATCACGGCTTCGTACATTTCTCGTCTTTGGCAGTGGCGTATCCTCATTCTCTTTCCCAAATCAATTACCTTTTGGCCTTAAATTGTTGAAGGTTCTAGATTTGGAGGATGCCCCACTTGATTATCTGCCAGACAAGCTAACGTCCTTTTTTAATTTAAAATATTTAAATCTGAGTGGAACTCCAATTACAGAGCTTCCAGAATCCATTGGAAAGCTCCGCAACCTTCAGACCTTGAACATCATGCTGACAACAATAGTTGCACTTCCAAGAGGGATTTCCAAGTTGATAAACTTGCGCCATTTACTTGTGGGCAGGTTCATTTCCGGAAATTTTATTGGGGTAAGAATACCATTAAGTATTAGTAAGATGAAGAAATTGCAAACTTTGGCATATATTGAATCAGAAGGAAACATTATTAGACTTATTGGAAGTATGACCCAGCTTACGCTCCTTGGCATTACAAATGTGAAAGAAAGAGACGAGGAGGACCTATGTGCCTCAATTCAAGAGATGAAGGTCCTTTCCCGCTTGTTTTTATTTGTAGCCGATGGAGAGGAATTTCTTCGACTTGACGCATTGTCTTCACCGCCTCCCTACCTTGAAAGACTTGACTTGAGCGGCAAACTGGAAAAGGTACCACATTGGTTTTGTTCACTCCACTCCCTCACATATATGAATTTGCAAGAGTCCAGACTTGAAGAAGATTTATTACGTCATATTGAAGCATTACCCTCTTTACATGTGCTTTCCCTGGATGATGCCTCTGTTAGGAAAGAGTTATGTTTCAGCAGAGGCTTTGTGAAGCTTTGGTATTTGCGGTTGCGGAATCTCGCATTATTAAATAAGATAACCATAGAAAAAGGGGCGATGCCAAATCTCGAGGTCTTAGACATTCATAGTTGCATGACGTTGGAAACATTGCCACAGGGTGTTGAGCACCTTACTAAACTAAAACGATACAGATTTGATGGTGTTTCAGAGAAGTTTAGAGAGTCCATAGAAGAAGGAGGTGTGGATCATGCAAGGATGCTACTCGTCGACGAGAGATGTAAGAAATATACGTAAGTATCTTTTATCCTTTCATTGACTTTCCTAAACTTAATGATTTGGAATATTGCACTTGTGTTCAAGAAATTCTCGTTCACATCTCTGTTAATGGATGTAAAGCCATAGAAATTGTTTGTTAATTACAATATTGCTTTTGTCTTTTTATATATTTTGCAGAAACTAGTCCTGGGATTGAAGATTTTACCCATGAGTTTGGGGTTGGGAAGAACTTGTTCGTTATGTTTTGACCCCAAGACTGATCTAGATTGGCTTCTTATTTGCTCTTTTGAAAATCAAATAATACCCAAGTTGATGTTCATAAAATTGCAGTTGATGTTTTTGTGTGTGTTTTAATTTGCCTGTAATAAAATTCGAGTTTTCATCTGTCACTTCAGCAATTGGCAGGTATGTTGATGATTAGAATTTAAGATTTGGACCATGGATTCTTTTATATTCGGCGTGTTTGTATTTCTCCTATGTTAATTGTGTTTGTACTTTCAGATTGGCTCAATAAATAATACAGAATCTTAATTGCTTTCCATGAGAAGTTCTATAACACAGGAATGTCAATGTAGCGGTACCTCAAGCTAACTCAAGCTAATTACGCACTACTATGTGAGAAAACTAATGCACATTATAATGCGTGATTGTTTTGAAATACTGCCACAATGACATCCATAGGTAAATTTTTCAACCCCCTTATCAATCCTATAGAGGAACCTGTTAGAATCTTCTCCCCAAAGTCAGCTCTTCTGCGGCAGTTGACCTCCCCCTGCCCCTGCCCTATTTTCTCCCCCAAATGTGACAAGGATGCGCTTAAATTTTTGATCTTATCTAAGGAATGAAATGTAGTTTTTATTATCTATATATCTTTTGCAGAGAATGGTAAAACATTCAAAATACCAGAAAATGCCCTTGGTTAATGCAAACATTAAGAATTGAAATTATTAATTAAATGAGGATAATATGGTAAATTCACACATTTTCATATTTAAAAAAATTTAAATTAAAAAAAAAAGATAATTAATCTTATTTTTATGTAACACAACTACTCATTTTTTTTAAATTCTAAAATAAATTATTATTATTCTTTTTAAAAAAAACCTCTCGCAGGCGTGGAAGCACGTGCAGAGAGGCTAATTTTTTAAATCAAACAAAACTATATACATTTAAAACATGTTTGACAAAGAAAATAAAAAGACATTCGTTTTAGACAGTAGCCGCTTCCACGTGGAACCGTAGGTGGGGGGCTAATAACGGTTTTAACCGAAACTCCAGGGAGGCCTGGCTTTGCTAAGAGAGTCAGACAGAGACCTCATCCTTCTCTAGCTTAAATGTAGCCTCACTTCTTCATCACAAACTTCTTCTTCCCATTAACCAACCCCAATTTTTCTCACACAGGCAAAAACACAAGCACAAAACAAACACTCTGTTCCCCTCTGATCTCTCTGCCTCTCAGAGCCATGGATGAAGAATACGACGTCATAGTGCTCGGAACGGGCCTCAAAGAATGCATTCTCAGCGGCCTCTTCACCTCTCAGTGGATGGTCTCAAGGTAAAGCTTATGGAACTTTTTCCTTTTTCAATCAGAATAAATTTTGCTTTAGCTAGATCATTCATTGATAAGAATGTTTAGGCTGCTAGCTGATGTTAATATGGTATTTACCTGAAATAGGTACTGCATATGGATAGGAATGACTACTATGGAGGAGAGTCCACCTCTCTTAATCTCAACCAGATATAATTATATACATGTATGTTGTAATTCAGAGAGAGAGGGAGGGAGAGAGGCGAAGTGTACAAACTAGAAGAAGTGATATCTCTCTAGCAATCCAAGCCTTGAGTGTTGGTCGTTTGAGCTGCTTATATCTTGCTCTCTGGCTCTGCTCTTTTACTGAATCCGGCTCTTTCCTTTTTGTGTAACTTCAGAAACAGAGCAGTTGTTTTCTTGTATTTTTACTTGTATGTGTATGCATGTCTCTGTACATCATCTTCATAGTTAGATAGCAGTCAAAATTTGATCAAATTGGTAAAATGCTCATCTGAATTTGTTGACTTATGACAGGTCAGCTGCCATTTGTGGACATTGTTTTTACTCTCTGTAGATCGATTGAAATTCTAAGTGAGCAGTTGTTAGGGGAAATCTCAAGAGCCTTGAAGCTTCTGATTCTTCCAGAGGGGAAAGGCATAAGGTAATTCATTATTCACGTTAACATTGTCACATTATGGATTTAGTTTTGAAGTGAGAATCTTACTTGGATTTCGCGCAGACCACCTATGCAATTCAGCACAACCTACTACTGTCTAGTTTTCTAGAAGCACAAGTTCTTCAGATGAAATCAAATTTATCTTATGAGTTGTCCATTTAGGCTAAGTTTCAATGTTACTTACTAGTATCCCATGACATGATGTTGTAATTGGATATGCTGTATATGTGATCTCTGTAGATTAGTCGGTTGAACTTTGATTTTGTATGTCAAGGCTAAAAAGTTTGAAGATTGGTTCATCCTTTGCGTTAAAAAAGACCACGAGAGGTTTAACAAAAGTTCAGATCAATGATGATATTTGATTGATGAAGATATTCTGTTGACACAGAAAAGGACCTAAAGAAACCCAGCTGCTTCTTTGTAAGGCATCCTGGCTGGTTCTAATTATTTATTTAGGTTTTTGTGATTTGTTTATAGTGTTTGTCAACTTTGTGAGATTCTTTAACCGTAAACTGAGCAAGCTGAAAAATTGTGAGTTGGAAGCACAAGGAAAGCTTGTAAAAATTGAAATGGTGTTGGAGCTCATGTTGCGGTAAAGCCTTTTGTATGCGTGCAGCATGTTGATCATGTTGGTGCTCTGGTCTCTTTATTTATTTATTTATAATTATTTTCAGTATTTTTTTAAGATAGAGCTAAATCAACTAATCTAGGGGATTCGAACTGGTGCCATGGTTTTGCAAATAAACACCTCTACCACTGAGGTAATCACACCCTGGCTGGCTGGTGCTCTAGCTTTTTTCTGTAACTCTTGCTCTGTTTTAGCTTTTAGTGCTGGATGATGAAATACTTAGCACTTGTAGTTATTAGGACTACACCTCAAAATTTGAGTTATTCATGATAACTATTTATGAGGTTTGGACTCAAACTCAAGTATTGTGTGATGTTTTATGACGTTAATTCGTATATGACTACCGAGTTTAATGGTTCCAGTTTGGAATTTTGTATGTACAGTGCATAAATAAGATTGTTTTGTGTTAAAATAGTTGGTTGTACGAGTGTCAATATTCTTTTTGGATTTTTTCTGTAGAAATGTCACTTTAATTTTTTTAAAGGGAGTTTCACCAAAACACCCAAAATGAGGGCTGAAATTATAAAAAAACCCAACACCCAAAATATTTTATAAACATACCCAAAACTCATCATTACACACACTCAAAACCCATTTATAAACACACCCAAAAAATATATAATTGTTGATTTTGGGGTTGATTTTGGATGTGTTTCTATGTTTAAATAGTGCTTGGGTTTATTTATAAATACATGTCTAGGATTGGGTTTATTTATAAATTTGTATTTTTTAAATTCATAATTTATCATCTGACTTTAACATTATTCAATTTTCCATCAATTTTTAAGGGTATTTTAGTCTTTCTATTTTCAAGGGTATTTAAAAAAATAGAAAAATCAATATAAAAGCAATTGTATATCTTTTAAACAATTAAAATTGAAAAGAAAAAGAAAAAGAAAATCTCACCTTCCCCCATCTCATGTGCGCCACTGACGGCTCCAACCATGCCCACTTTGAAATCCATTCCCCCTTCCTTCTTCCCTTTCCTCCTTCTCTCTCTACCATGGAACACCTACTCTCCCATTCACAAATTCCCTCAGCCCACCTTTTTCTTCTTATTTTTTCTTTTTGGAATTTTCCCATTTGGATATTGAAAATTTGTGGAAGGACAGCTACCAAACCAATAATTAGGTAGTCTACGTAACAAACGGTGACCAAGCAAACTTTAGATCCTTCAACAGAAACATAGTGGCTTAAATGAAACTATGAAGACAAGAAAGGAATTGGATTTTGGGTTATACATGCTCAAAGAGAGAGAGAGAGAGAGAGAGAGAGAGAAGAGAGGTGAAAGGGAGGGGGGGAGGGTGGTCTTGTGTGATGTGTTTTTGGGGCGGGTGTGGTGGGGTTGGGGTTAGGGTTAGGGAGAAAGGGAGGGAAAGCTCTCTTTTGTCTCTCTTTTTTTTTCCTTGAAAATGGAAAGAATCAAATATCCTTTAAAAAAATGGATGGAAATTGAATGGTGTTAGAGTTAAATGACAAATCATGGATTTTGAAAAATTAAGGGTGACGTTTCTCTTAAAATTTTCTTTAAGATGACAAATTGAAACTAGGGTATAAGTTCACGTGATATTCTGTACATAACGTGGTATATAAATGTGGTATGACTAGCATTTTGTTTTTATATATATGATGAATGACTCTTTTTTATGAATTACATTATGAGAAGTAGTATGAATGTTACTAGGTGTGTTGCAGGACTTTGAACATGCTTTTTTTAGGGTTCTAAGGAAGCTGAATCTCAGAAACAAAAACTATATAATCAAACTCCCGGTCTAGCAAATCCACTCAAATATTCCAGTAGAGAATGTCCAAATCTTTCAGGCACACCCTCCCAAATTATACACCCCAATTCTAATTTTGAGCCTAAACATGGCAAGTTATTCGCAAGGCAATTTCCTTCTCTACATTTATGAGTAATACTGCAGTCTTTGTACAAAAGCATCTTCTAGCAGTTAGTTACCAAATTATAAAAGGGACGCTCCTCCTCCAAATCTGAAAATAGCATTTGCACAGCAATTTGAGTATCAGATTCAATATCAAGTGGGAACCATCCCTTCTAGCATGCCAAAACAATTACATAGTTTGAATAGGATTTGAATTTTTTGTTAATATCAACAAACTAAGATTTGATAACACTTATATTCAAGTTTTGGATAACATCATGACAACGTTGAAAGCGCATTGTGAAAACCTAGTCTACAAAGCTCATAGTTGTCAAAGAATAAGAGGGTGATAATTTCTTCTGCATCTTGGACCATTGTCAAACGAGTTTTTGAAGGTTGTCAAATAAATTTGAACAAATTTACATATACGGCAATATGAAAGACACGTCATTAAAATTATAAGACTTTTAACAACATCAAGATACACAACACCTTCAATCGCATTGTCAAAAGACATACACAATGGTCATGGTGCCGTTGTTGAATACATATATTGTTGTAGTGTCTGTAACCTTTTATATATATATATATTTTTTTTTCTTTCTAATGATACTTTAGTGTGAAAACCTAATCTTCAAAGCTCATAATTAAGGGATTGTCAAAGAATAAGATAGTGAATTTTGCATTCCGTTTTCTTCAAGGCAATACACATTGGGTCTATATGTTAGGTTTGGAAGTGGACCTATACATCGCATCATATGGAGAAATTGTTTAATTACTGACTTGTCTTATTGCAAAATGTGATTGACTAGTCAAGAGGAGAAATTATATACAGATCTGGTAACTTCGCCACTCAAAAACTGCCACATGCCCTGTCACTCTATTTCTCGTCCTATGGCATTCATTCACATTCGTCATGCTTAACAACATTTTCTAAGCAAGAATTGATAATGTCTCTATCTCTGGTGCATCTGAGCCCCAACCCACCACACAATGGAACTTTATTGCTGTTCAATCTTCTCCTCAAACCATGTATTTTAATCTTCACTCAAATCAATCATTTATCAGTAAATCTTTCACTAAATTTGTGTTACTGATAAATCTTTCATTCATCTGTAAATCTAGGCCAAGAGTTTAGAGTTAGAAGAACTGAGAGGGTTTTAAAATAGAAACAAAGAGATTTGATTAGAAAGGAGAGAATGATTACGGGGCTTGGTTTACATAGGACTGTGGGCTATTTTGCCTTCTAGTGGTTTAGCTCTTGGCTTCACAATTTGTGCTTGATTTGATTACGTGACCACAAGGCTACTTGGGATATCTCCACCATTCTTAGCCACGTGTGTTTGTGGCTTGCAATCTTCATTTGTGTTTGTTATTTTCATTCTAGCAAGTTAATATTTTGCTACTTGTTGGGACATCTCCACCATCATTCTTAGCCACATGTGTAGTGTAGTAGGTAGGGATTAATATCTCCGATATTTGCTACTAAGCCGACCCGAAAGACATCCCTCATCAGTATTTGACTTTTAATTTTCCTGGAATTATGTAGATTATTATAGACAAATGAAAAGTTTTTAACAGAGTGATTGCTCCCTAGGTATATGTTCTTTTTAACATTTGTTGTAGTGCCGGCAACCGTTTATATGTGAAGGTTAGGAAGTGGAGACTTTTATATACATCACATCATATAGAGTACTCATCATTAATATTACATTAATTGGAATGACTTGTCTTATTGTGAAATGTGATTGACTAGTCGTGAGGAGAAATTATAGAGTGATACAATATCACTACGTTAGTTAGTGATACTGCCACTCTATAATTGTTACATGTCCTATGACTATAATTTCTCTTCATATAGCATTCATTCACATTGGTCATGCTTAACAACGTTTTCTAAGCAATAATTGATAATGTCTCAGTGTGGTGCAACTGGAGTAATTTTTGGATATTTCGAGTAGACCACATGGCTAGTGTACCACCCAATAGATATAGGACATGTGGAATCTTATTGTGTTGGCGAGTCCTTATTTAGTTAGGATTTTGGTTTCTTATTTAGTTAGAATTTTGGTTACTTACTATTTATTTAGTCATATTGTAAATGAGATTTATTTCCTACTTTATTTAGGGTTAACACATCTTTGTACTTGTATAAATACGTCCATATTGGAGAAGAATAATAATATGAGTATAATTGAATATTTTCCCAACTTTGTTTGACTTGGTATTAGAGCTAGGTTTTCTTGTGACCTGTGTTTGCATTCTCCTTGAAATTAAAGTACTCTCCTCCCCTCCTCTTCAAGGGGGGGAGGGGGAGTGAAAAAGATATGTTTCTTTTTCTCATGGAGATGTTGCCTCTTTCTTGACTCCGACAACCCATTCTCTTCAAGGGGAGAGAAGGATTGAAGAGAAGTTATGTCTGCGTGAATGAGATAAAGTTGATATGGAAGAATTTGTCGTTGTCGTTTTGTGCTATTATTGCTATTACCATTGCTGCTACTACCGTCGTTAACGTTGCCTTTGCTTGCTTCGCTTTCATTTGATGCGGTCATTCTCGTTGCTATTGATGTGGTCTTGCCCTTTGCCTTTGCTTTGCCTTTATTTGCCCTTGCTTTGCTTTGGCCTTGCCTTACCTTATTTTTAGGAAACCTTGCCTTTGCTATGCTCACAGGGTTTTTGTGTTCTGCCTTTATCTCTGTCATGCCCACAGGGTTTCTGTGTTCTGCCTTACCTACTACCGTGCTCACAGGGTATTTGTGTTCTGCCTTACCTATTGCCATACTCACAAGGTTTCTGTGTTCTGTTTTATCTACTGCCGTACTAATAAGGTTTTTGTGTTTTGCTTTACCTACTGCTATGCTCACAGGGTTTCTGTGTTATGCTTTTATGTGTTCTTCTATATGCTATGACAAGGTATTATCTACAGTTGTTCGATTGGTCAACGTCAAGTATGGTGTTCTATGACTCACTTGTCAAGTTGAGCATGGAAAATATCTTTGCCCCAATTTGAGGGGGAGTGTTGATGAGTCATTATTTAGTTAGGATTTTGGTATTTTATTTAGTTAGAATCTTGGCTACTTACTATTTATTTAGTCCTATTATAAATGAGATTTATTTCCTATTGTAATTTAGATATATTTCTTATTTTATTTAGGGTTAACACCACTACTACATTATAGTCGCACAAATTTTAGCGCGACAAAAATTTCGTCGCGCAGATTCCGTCGCGCAAAGATCGTGGAGAAAGACTTTGCGCGAAATTTTTTTCGCGCAAAGAGACTTTGCGCGACGAAAAATATTGGTCGCTCAAAGTGACTTTGCGCGACGAAACATATTGGTCGCGCAAAGTGACTTTGTGCGACGAAAATATTGGTCGCGCAGCGACTTTGCTCGACGAAAAATATTGGTCGCGCAAAGTGACTTTGAGCGAAAATATTGGTCGCGCAAGGAGACTTTGCGCGACGAAAAATATTGGTTGCGCATAACTGCGCGACGAAAAATTTATTTAAAAAAATTCCCGCGTCCCATTTTGGTGCCCGCCCAAATTTTTAGAGTTTTGCGCGACGAATATTAATGTCGCGCAAATACTTGCGCGACGAAATATTTTGGTTTTTGACTTTTTGTTTTATTATTTCTTTAATATTAATTTAATTATATTAATTATTTCGAATTTTTAATTTTTAAATTTAATTTAATTGTATGATTTTTTTCGTTACTTTAATTTAAATTGATATTAATTTAATTATATTAATTTATTCAAATGATTACTTTTTAAATTTAATTTAATTACTTTAATTTAAATTGACATATTCAAAATAAAATTACATATGAAAAATAGTGATCAAATTATCCAATAAATATATATATATATATACAATATTCAAAATGTACACATAAATTAACAAAGTACAATAAAAAAAAAGGGATAATCTCCCCTAAAATTGTTATACCACAAATCCAACCCAAACTCCAATCCCTCCCCTTTACTCAACCACAAACCCCACACAAACTCAAAACTAACTCCAAAAACACATATTAATGAAAAAAAATTAAAATTTGGAGAGAATCTACCTTTTGGTAAGATTGAGAGTGAGTGAGAATGAGAGAGAGAAATGAGTGTGAGAGAATTAGAGAAGATAGTGATAGAGAGATGAGAGAGTGAGTGAGAGAGAGAGAGAGAGATAGTGAAAAGAGAGATGAGAGATTGAGTGAGAGTGAGAGATAGTGAAGAGAGATGATGAGAGATTAAGTGAGAGGAGTGAGTGTGAGAGAAATGGTGGGATTTGGGGAGAGGGAAAGAGAGAGGAGAGGAAAGAGTAGAGAAAGACATTGAGAAAATGATGGATGAGTTATTTTCATTTTAAAAACCGTATCACTTTGCGCGACGAACGACATTGTTGGTCGCGCAAAGTTTTGCGCGACGAAAAATATTAGAGTGGTCGCAAAAAGTTTTGCGCGAATATTAGTATATTGGTCTCGCAAAGTCAAAAAAATCCCGCCTCCCATTTTTGGTACCGCCCAAATTTTGAAATTTTTGCACGACGAATATTAGTATATTGGTCGCGCAAAGTCAAAAAAATCCCGCCTCCCATTTTGGTACCGTCAAATTTTGAAATTTTTGCGACGAAAAATGCATATTGGTCGCAAAAAGTCTAAAAAATTATATAAAAATTCCCGCATCCAATTTTTGGTACTCGTCAAATTTTTGCGACGAAAATATATATTGGTCGCATAAAGTCTAAAAAATATTTTTTTCATCCGCATCCCATTTTTGGTACCTAAATTTTTAGAGTTTTGCTTGTGACGAATTGTTGGTCGCCCAAACTTTTGAGAGACGAAAAATTGGTTCGTAGCACGATATTTATAAAAATAATTGTTATGAATAATAAAATTATTTTTTTTACGATTTAAAATATAAATAAGGTTAAAGCTACTTAATAAATGTATATACCAATTTCTTAAGTGTTATACGTACAAAATAAATGAATTTAAAGCTACTTAATAAGGAAATAAATATATATATACACACACCATTCAACGATCTAATCGTCAGACTTGTTTGTATATACTTCAAGATCGTATACCCCAAAAATCGTAAAAAACGAACATTCGGAGACCTAGTAACGGGACAAAAAATTTCAACGGTTCTTAATGAAAAATCACGATTTAACGGTTATTTTAACTCCGGTTTTGATGATTTTTTACAGCTACACTCCTTGACCCTATATGAATACAATGAAGTAATTCGATCGTCAATTTAAAATATTTACACTAGTTGATACCACAATATCTTATGTTATATTTAACAAAAGTATAAATAAACTCTTAATTGTTAGTGAATATATTGTTTTGATGGCATACGCATTCAAAAAAATAGTTTCAACGATCCAACCATCAAACTTATTTGTTTATACTTCGAGATCATATACGCCAAAAATCGCAAAAAATAAACATTCAGAGATCAAGTAACGGGACAAAACTTTTCGACGGTTATAAATGAAAAATCTTGATTCAACAGTTATTTTAACTCCGATTTTGATGATTTTTTACCGCTACACTCCTTTACCCTATATGAATACAATGACTGAATTTGATCTTCAATTTAAAATATTTACACTAGTGGATACCACAAAATCTTATGTTATATTTAACAAAAGTATAAAGAAACTTTTAATTGTTAGTGAATATATTGTTTTGATGGCATATGCATTCTACGAAACTAGTTTGAACGATCCAACCGTCAAACTTGTTTGTTTATACTTCAAGATCATATACGCCAAAAATTGCAAAAAATAAACATTCAGATATCAAGTAACGGGACAAAACTTTTCGACGGTTATAAATGAAAAATCATGATTCAACGGTTATTTTAACTCCGATTTTGATGATTTTTTACCGCTACACTCCTTTACCCTATATGAATACAATGACTGAATTTGATCTTCAATTAAAAATATTTACACTAGTGGATACCACAAAATCTTATGTTATATTTAACAAAAGTATAAATAAACTCTTAATTGTTAGTGAATATATTGTTTTGATGGCATACGCATTCTACGAAACTAGTTTGAACAATCCAACCGTCAAACTTGTTTGTTTATACTTCGAGATCATATACGCCAAAAATCGGAAAAAATAAACATTCAGAGATCAAGTAATGGGACAAAACTTTTTGACGGTTATAAATGAAAAATCACTATTGAACGGTTATTTTAACTCCGATTTTGATGATTTTTTTATAGCTACACTCTTTGACCATATATGAATACAATGAACTAATTCGATCGTCAATTTAAAAAATATATTTTCTAATAAAAACCCAATCCAAACAACAATAATATATTTTTCTAACAAAGATTTAAAAATAAATTTTTTATTTTATTTATTTTTATAAGGACTTCGCGTGAAGTTAATTGTTTCGCGCAAAGTAGCTTTGCGTGATTTATTGTTTTTCGTCGCGCAAAGTTACTTAGAGCGACGAATTTTTTCGCTATGCAAAGTTACTTTGAGCGATTTAATTATTTTCGCGCAAAATTTGGTCGCAAGAAGACTTTGAGCGACGACGTATTGTCGTCGCGCAAAAGTTGGTCGCGCAAAGTCACTTTGAGCGACGAATTATTTTTCATCACGCAAAGTTGGTCACGGAAGGTTTTTCGGGACAAAATTTTGAGTTTCGTCGCGCAAAGTGTGTTTGCGCGACGAATAATTTTTCGTCGCGCAAAATTTGGTCGCGCAAGGGTTATTTTGTAGTAGTGCACATCTTTGTACTTGTATAAATAACTCCATATTGGATGTGGATAATAATATAAGCATATACGAGCATAATTGAATATTTGCCCTATTTTGTTTGACTTATTGTTGCTCAATCTTCTCTCTTTCATTCCATGTCTTAAAATATGGAAAATTATATATGAACCCCATTATTTGCTCTTTGCACCCCATAATCTCTTTACACCCTACTGAATTTTCATAAAATTTTAAATTACTCACTATACCCCATTTTGCTTCCTAAATTGCCCTCATGAACCTCTTTCCCTAACTTACTATGTAAACCTCATCCCATATCATACACCACCCATCGAAAACCCCCTTCCCTTTTAGACACGCCCCATCTGATATCAAACCTCACCCCATCGAAAATTCCCTCCTCTTGCAGACACACTCTATTGCACCCCCATTAGATTTACAAGAAGCTCTACCGCACACCCCATCCCTTTTGAAACAGAGCCATCGCACAGCCCATCTCTACAATCCCCATCGCACAACTTATCTCTGCAAACCCAAACCCATTGCACAACCCATCTCGGAAACAGAGCCATCACACCCCATAGCCAACCCCAAACACCTCACCCTGTCGCAAACCACCATCGCCTCAACCATCGCAAACATCCGTCACCAATCTGTCAAGTTTTCAGAATCCTTCGAAGAGCCAAGTTTTGATTTCAATTTTGATTTCTATATTTATGTTTCTAAGTGTTGATCAAGCCTAGGTTTGATTTCAGTTTTAAACAGTCAAAGTT
Organism: Prunus mume; assembly: GCF_029339155.1. Classification (NCBI taxonomy): domain Eukaryota; kingdom Viridiplantae; phylum Streptophyta; class Magnoliopsida; order Rosales; family Rosaceae; genus Prunus; species Prunus mume. The sequence continues at coordinate 9,844,723 of NC_142698.1, read as the reverse complement.
TGATTTTAATCATTGATATCAACTTTGTGGGTGTATTGTTTGAACCTGATTTTACGAAACTGGGTTTCCATTTCGATGGATTACCATCGAAATGGTACATTGCTTCAGTGGCATCCACTGAATTTGAGCCTGAAATTAATTTTACTTTTGGTGGTAACCACCGAAATTGTTACCTTGTTTCGGTGGTAGTCCACCAAATTCGTTTCCATTTTTCAGGAGATGCCCACTGAATGTATTTCAGTTTTTCCGTGGTACTACACCGAATATGTTTTCTTTTGTCAGCGATAGTCCACCGAATTTGTTTCCATTTTTCAGTGATCATCTACCGAATACGTTAGTGAGTGTGTACTTAATATTGTTTGTTTTTAGATATGAAGAGGACTCACAGATGTACTACTAAGGCTTCATCATCTAGATCTAATAGACAACGTCCCACAGCCTCAATGAGGAGATAGGGAGCGTCTCCCCAATAATACTTTGAGGATACTACAGAGGTTGAAGATGTAGGTCTTACTCATGATAGTAATGTTGACGCAAAGGTTGAAGATGTAGTTGCTACTCATGATAGTAATGTTGAGATACATGTCGAGCCTACTAAGCCATCTCAAGTAGGTCCCATTGATCCATCTTTATTTATGACTTTTTAAACTCACATAGCAACTGCAATTTGGAATAATCAGGTAAGTCGTTTTACTATGACAATAGAAGGTAGAATATAAGTATGGTTCATGGTAATTAACCTAAATATATATATTATTTTTTTGAACTAGGAACGTGAGCCCCTTAGGTGCATTTCGAAGACATCTACCCTTTGTGAGTGGAATTAGTGGGGTAATTCAAATAATGGTATCTTCAAAGGTTACATTCAGAGGTTTGGATTAGAGCAACTTATTATGTGTTCTTATTAGAATGCAGATAAGATTGTGGTATCTACATTCGTTGAGTGGTGGCATCCTGAAACAAACACCTTTCACATGCCTATTGGTGAGATGACCAGCACATTGGATGATGTGTCATCTATTTTAGGCATTCCTGTGTTTGGTGCAACCATTGCTTCACTTGAAGATGATAACGACACAAATTTTGAGTTGTTAGTTAAGTACTTAGGAGTGACTGATGAAGAGGCTACTGAACAATTGCACCAATACAGTGATGAGTATATGAGTTCGTCATGGTTACTGAGCGCGATTCTCCAATGTTTCAGGCACAGATTCAGAGGAGTACATCATGTATTCGACCATAGCATATTTTTTATATTTCTTGGGTTACACTTTGTTTGTTGACAAGACTAGCATGAGAGTCCAAATTGTGTACCTTAGACTACTTAGAAACCTTGATAGTGTTGCTGGTTATCCTTGGGGTTCTGGGTGCTTAGCATGGTTGTATAGACAATTAGGCCAAGCTTTGAGGTCTAAGGTGAAGTAGATTGCTGGGTACATGACTTTGCTGGAGGCATGGGTGTATGAGCACATGCATGGTGTTGTTGTCCCTGATCATAACCTTGATTATTTAGAGGTCCAGCCTCGTGCACTTTGTTGGATTGCACATCAAGATAATGGCACAACATCGGTAGACGTGTAGAAGTATAGACAGCGGCTTGACGCTTTGAATGCTGATTAGGTGTGTTTCTCTTACATATCATCCAACTTTGTTGTGTTTTGTATTATATATATTTTTTGGTTCAGTAATGTATATTCCAGTAGTTCATGCTATATTGTGTATCATATTTCAGGTTATATGGAAACCTTACAAGTTTGAAAAGGAACACCACCAATGTTCCAGATGTTGCATTCTACTCAAGGATGCTCAGATTTTGTGATGTTATTGAGCCTTACTATCCTAAGTGGGTTCTTAGGCAGTTTGGTCGAGTGCAGACGATTCCTCCCAGAATAAGTGCCCCAACCAGAACTAGTAGTCGTGCCAATTCCTATAATTCTTACTTTGGGGAAATGTGGGAACATGTGCCAATTCCTAGAAACAAATTATACACCCCAATTCTAATTTTGAACCCAAACATGCCAAGTTATCCACAAGGCAATTTCCTTCTCTACAATTATGAGTAATGTTGCAGTCTTTGTACAAAAGCATCTTTTGGCAGTTAGTCACCAAACTATAAAAGGGATGCTCCTCCTCCAAATTTGAAGATAGCATTTGCACACAAATTTGAGAATCATATTCAATATCAAGTGGGAACCATTCCTTCTGGCATGCCAAAACAATTGCATGGTTTGAATAGGATTTGCTTTTTATTATTATTATTATTTTATAATATAAACAAACTAGGATTTCATAACACTTATATTCAAGTTGTGGATAACATCATGACAACGTTGAAAGCGCGTTGTGAAAACCCAGTCTACAAAGCTCACAGTTGTTAAAGAATAAGAGGGTGATAGTTTTGTGCGAGCCTTTTTGTTCCAGTATCTCTAGATGAACTTGGGCCACTGTAAAGAGAGAGTGACGTTGCCCATTTGCTTGGGTTCAAGAACTAGACCCCAAAATACCTCGAAAGAATGTTGATTCTTAGAGAATACTCTGGTTTCTCTCACCAAGCATATAATGATCGGTGAATCAAAAGTTTAGGCTTGGCATGAAAGGGTTATGGCATAGGAGCTAAGTCTCCATGAGTTTAGCGAGAGAGCATTTGCTTGAGTTGAAATAAGATAATAGATAAAGGATATTTTAGGGCTTGGAATGGTTTCTAGTTTCTGGGAAAAGAAGAGGATAGGTTATGAGGGAAAATGAAAGGATTAAGAGTTAAGCTTGAGTGTTTCCAACAGTGGGTGTATAGCTTGCTCGGTGTCTTGGTTGTCCCCTATGGATTAACCACTGCTTCTTTTTATAGCTGTGGAGCTCCAAAATTTATGAAGCAAGTAATGAATGAGCGGCTTAGTCCCTAGGCAGAAGTTGGTAACACAGTAAAATGGTTTACAACGTTTGACTATGGTTTTAGTAGTAGAAGGTTAAAAGCTACCATTTTGTTCCTTGCATGATAGCCTTTCTTGCCTAATTGATGATTCGGATTGGAAATTTATACCTTCATATCACTTTGTGACCTGATTCCTTGAGCATGGATGTGGACATAATTGTTTTCTTGCCCTTTCCATTTATTTCTAGCACCTTTCTTGGCATGAGATGACTTACTTTACTTGGCATGAAACCTGTAAGGAGTTTATATTAAACTCCTTTTAGAGCCTCACCTTCAAGAAGACATCGCAAGGAAAGAGTGACAAGAGGTTACGAAGAACACTAGCTAGCTCTGGACATACCTATATTAGCCATGAGCCATCACCGAGCGGAGTTGAAAGAAAAGAGACAGAACGTCTGGGCTTCGGATTGATCTTAATCACATTGGGATGGTACGGGGGAACAAAATGGACTCGGTTAGGTCACCCCAAGTCCTTTTGTTCCCCCTTTCAACCTACCATACTTCGACATGCTATACCGAGACAACGGTGGCTCTATACCCTAAGATGAGGGACTTATACAAATTTTAAGGCCCCCTTGTCCCTGACGACGGTGGCTCCATACCCTGAGATAAAGGACTTAAACAAATTTTAAAACCCCCTTAGCCCCTTAAGATCTATAACTCAATAGAATTCTCCAGTCATCAATCACCCGTTTTGGTAAAGGAATGTTACCTGTTGCCTAGCTTAACGAAAAGAAAAAAAACGAAATACTAGGGTGGTGACTACCTATGTGTCAAGCAAAGAAAGCTAGGCCTAGTACTTCCTATTTGAAGTGAAGAGAGCCCTGGGAAGAGATGTCCTTCCAATCCCCCTAGGAGGGAATTACTCCTTTTTTCTTACGTGCATGCTAGTGGAGAGATCAATTTGATCTTAACATTATTTGTTGCTCTCACTTATAGTGCAGAAAGCTAGCCCTTTTTTGTTTCATGCTTCATGTTGCAACTTATCCTCGATAAATTTATTTGCAGTTTAAGCATATCAATGCAAGTATCCGGTGCCTGAGAGCCTTTCTAGCACCTCCTTATATCCTTTCGGTGCCTGAGAGAATACCTTTCCGACACCTCATGTAGTTGTTCAAGATTTGTCACTTCTCCCATTACTTCAATGAAGTTTCAAAAAGCCCCCCGGTCATCTCCTAGAAAGTTCTTGTGCTTTTTGTTAAGAAGCAGCACACAACTAAAGAGAAGCCCCCTTGTTCATTGCATCCTGCAGTGTTCATAAATTGCCTCAGTCTCTTCCGATGCCTATCATCAAAGCTTTGAAGCTTCTAGCATATTGAATATTGATACCTCAACATATTTGCATACATTTTTTTTGGGTTGCTTGCCCATAATTGGTTTGGTGGGAATGAACAAATGGTAGGCTGGTGCAAAGGTGGGATAGTGTTGTTGGCGTGACTTATGGACTATTGACTTACTTTCCTTACACACCAAGAATTTCTATTATAATTGTAATTGATTTACTTTAATTCTTGATTTCATACTGTAAATAGAAATAGGAATTTATTATTTACTTGCCCATTTAGGTTTCGTTGTATTATAAATATGACCTCCTACAAGGAGAAGAATACACAGAAAATTCCCACAAACAAATATTCTTTCATCGTTCTCATATTTTAGCATGGTATCAGAGCGGTAATCTTGGGATTGCTAACTCAAGTTTCTAAACCATAGCCTCCACCATCGGGGAGGATGACTCTCCTAATCCCCATGGCGGTAGCACCACTGCTTCCTTTTCTCATTCTCAACCAACCATAGCCGAGTTGAGTGCCTATGTGGCTCAACTAATGAAGATGCAGACTCAGACCTCGAACCTAATCCTAAATCAGGATCCTACCAAGACGACCTCGAACTTGACTCAGACGAAGACCCCGAACTCGAATAAGACGACGACCTTGAACTCGAATCAGACGACGATTACCTATGAAGCTTCCGCTGCACATATCAGCATAAAGTTAGATGGCACCAACTATGCCCTATGGTCCTAAGTTGTTGAGATGTATATCTCCAACAAAGACAAATTGGAATATATTAATGGCGATCTTCCACAACCTCCTTTGACCACTCCAATGTTTCTCGCTATCGCACCGAGAACTCCATTGTGAAGGGATGGCTCATCAATTCTTTGGAGCAGAGCTTGATTGGCAATTTCATTTGCTTTCCAAAGGTAAAAGCAGTGTGGGATGCAATTGCCACGACTTACTATGATGGCACTGACGCCTCTCATGTTTATGATCTGAAACAACGAGTCTTCCGTATCTGACAAGCTAGCGACTCCATTGAAACCTATTACAATACTCTCCAAAGCTTATGGAGAGAGATTGATTTCCGTCATCCAAATATGACGGAGTATGAAAGTGATATCAAGCACTATAATGATATTCTGTAGGAAGATCTAGTTTACATATTTTTGGATGGCCTTGATTATCATCTTAATAAGGCTCGAAGTGATGTTCTTCATATGACTCTGTTCCCTACAGTTGACTAAGCTTATGCCTATATCCGTCGTGCAGATGTTCGACAAGCTATGATGATGGGTTAATCTACACCTATTGGCGCTGGCTTAGGGACCAAGAACATGCCTCAATCAGGGTCCCCTACTCTTGTCGGACAGCCTCAGAATTCCTCTACTACAACCCATTTTCAGATCCAGTCATATGCTACTGCCACAGGTGAACCACTTCCAAAAACCATCCCACATTCCTATCCCAAGGCTTCAACTGATGAAAGTGGTTGCACGCACTGTGGCAATCCCAAACATACCAAACACCTGTTTTAAGCACTGTTTTAAGTGAATGGTGATCCTGATGCTAAGAGGACCTTCGCGCTTGCAAGCTCGAGAAATTGCTAGTAGTTCCGGCCATGCTGCTCTTGTCTCTACCGAACCCCAATTAGCCTGGTTTCCGCAGGTAGACCATACTAATAGTCCCGAGCCTCCGGATGACTCAGGTAACTGTGGTTATGTATTTCATACTGCTTATTTACAAGATACTACTGATTGGATTATTGATTCTAGCGCCACTGATCATATAACCTTTGATCCGAATGATTTTTTGCACACCACTACACCCCACCGCACAAGTATTGCCAATGCGAATGGAGTTACCTATCCTGTGACAGGGGTTGGCTCTATCGCCCTTTCACCTTCTGTCCCTTTCCAATACTCTACTCGTTCCATCTTTGTCCTATAAATTAATGTTTGTGAGCTAGGCAACTGAGCAACTAAATTGTTGTGCACTGATTTATCCCCATTTTTTTTTTTACTATAGGATATTCTCACCAATTAGATCATTGGGCGTGGTACTAAAAGGGGGGGTTGTACTATATGGATGACTTCAGTATGGGTCATGCCAACAGTGTGAAGCATCCGTTTTATGCCAAGTACCGACAAATTTGGCTCTAGCACCGATGTTTGGGGCATCCATCTTTTGGTTATAAGAGACACTTATTACCCGAGTTATTTTTTGTATTTAAGGACTCATATTTTAAATGTGACACTTGCATTTTACCCAAGAGTCACAAAGCATCATGTCAATTAAGTATGAATAAAAGTACTGTTCCTTTTGCTTTGATTCATTCTGATGTTTGGGGACCTTTACCTATTTCTACTCATTCCGGTATTTGTTTGTTTTTTCACATTCGTGGATGATTGTACACTGATGACATGACTTTATTTGATGAAAAATAAGAATGAAGTGTTTTTCCTATTTCAGTTCTTTCACAAAAAGATGGAAACACAGTTTAATACTCGAATATAGATTATTCACTCTAACAACGGTGGAGAATTTGTTAATCATGACTTTCAGACTTACTTCCAGACACATGGAATTATTCATGAGACAACTTGCCCCCAAACACCACAACAAAATGGTGTTGCTGAACGGAAGAATCGTCATCTCCTTGAAATAGCCCGTGCTCTTCCCTTTGGTAGCCATGTTCCTTGTTATCACTGACATGATTCTGTCGTCATTGTTGTCCACCTTATAAACCACATGCCTTTTGGGGTACTGACTTTCAAAACTCCATTACAAGTGCTTGCACAACACGGGCCTCTGCCCTCTATTTGGTGCTTACCCCTCACATTTGTGGCTATGTGGCTTCGTTCATCTCCACAAAACGAAGCAAACTTGATCCATGTGCACTTCGTTTTGTTTTATTGGGTTATACCACTCATTAGAAAAGCTATTGATGTTATCACCCTCTTACCCAGCGAACCTATGTCACTTTGGATGTCAGATGTTCTTCTATGACCAAGCATCCAATTCTACTCTTCAGGAGGAGATACGAAGTGAAGAGCCTAATTGGAGCAGCTTCGAAAACAAAGATATTCATCCCTGCATGAAGATTGCTTTCAGCCATGAAATAATCGATTGTCTCGAGTCTGGTACGCACTAATGCTCTCTGGCAAACAATGATTGATTGCCTAACCACTATGAAGTTGTTTTTGATTCGAGTTGTACTCCTATAGACAACTCAGAACAACAAGATGAAGACCCCCCCTCACTTAATAGTACCAACGGACCAATCTCCTTAGAATATTTTTGAGGTAACTACTCCTACTAGACTTGTGCATTTCGAGGATAAATTTATTGGATATCAATCACCTTTCAGCAAAATTGTGGGAAGCCACCAAAGTGTTATTTACCTGATATTTGCAAGACCTCCAAGTATCCAATTGCAAATCATGTATCTGCTGAGAAAGCTCTTGAGAAAAATCCATATTCCAACCAAGTTTTCTAAAGCATTGAAAGATCCTAAGTGGGTCCAAACTATAAAAGAGGAGATGAAAGCTGTTGAGAAAGATCAGACTTGGACATTGGAGACTATACCATGAGGAAAAAAGACTGTCAGATGTAGATGAATGTTTACTATAAAACACAATGTAGATGGATCTATCGAGCGATACAAGGCAATACTTGTGGAAAAAGGGTGCACACAGACCTGTGGTATAGACTATGAAGAAACCTTTGCACCAGTTGCAAAGTTGAACACCGTCAGAGTCTTATTGTCCCTTGCAGCTAATTTGGATTGACCACAACACCAGTTTGATGTAAAGAATGCTTTTCTACATGCAAACTGACGAAGGAGGTGTACGTGGACATTCCTCCTGGATATAATACTACTTATACTAGAACAATATGTAAGTTACGAAAAGCTTTGTATGGATTGAAACAATCACCATGTGCATGGTTTGGACGGTTCACCATGGCAACGAAGAACAATGGTTTCAAACAGAGCAACTTAGATCATACTCTGTTCTTGAAACATCAGAAAGGGAAGGTAACAACGTTAATAATCTATGTTGATGATATGATTGTTACTAGGAATGATAAACAAGAAATGTCACAGGTACAATACTATTTAGCTACTGAGTTTGAGATGAAGGATCTAGGTGGACTCAAGTATTTCTTGAGAATTAAGGTGGCTTGATCACAACAAGGCATATTTCTCTCTTAAAGGAAGTATGTCTTGAACTTGTTGACAGACATAGGAATGCTAGATTGCAAACCTACGAACACTCTTATTGTTCAAAATCATCATCTTAGAGAATATCCAGATCAAGTTCCAACTAACAAAGAAAGATACCAAAGGTTAGTGCGAAGATTGATCTATTTGTCACGTACTCGACCAGACATTGCTTATGCAGTGAGCATTGTCAGTCAATTTATGCACTCTCCAAGTGAAGACCACATGAATGCAATGCTTCAGGATACTTAGATATTTGAAGTCTGCACATGGAAAAGGACTTATGTTCTCAAAGCATGGTCATCTGAATATTGATGGTTATTCAGATGCAGATTGGGCAGGTAGTGTAACAGATAGAAAATCTACATTGGGTTACTTCACATTCGCACATTCGTATGAGGTAATTTGGTGACATGGAGGAGGAAGAAACAAAATGTAATAGCTTTATCTAGTGCAGAGGCCGAGTTCAGAGGTCATCTAAAGGGATTTGTGAACTTATTTGGTTAAGAAAGTTGCTTATTGAACTTGGGTATAAACCTATATCCACAATGAATCTCTTTTGTGACAACAAGGCTGCTATAGCTGTTGCACAGAATCCGATTCAACATGATCGTACTAAATATGTTCAGATGGATCAACACTTCATCAAATAGAAGCTTGAGGCTAAAGTGTTGCAGTTTCTTTTTGTGAAATCCGATGATCAATTAGCGGATATTTTGACAAAGGTGATTTCCAGTAAAGCATTCCACAATTGGCTGGATCAGTTCGGCACTGGTGACATCTATGCACCAACGTGAGGGGGAGTATTGGCGTGACTTGTGGACTACTGACTTAATTTCCTTACATACCAAGAATTTATATTATAATTGTAATTGATTTACTTTAATTTTGATTTCCTACTGTAAATAGAAATAGGAATTTATTATTTACTTGCCCATTTAGGTTTCATTGTATTATAAATATGATCTCTTATAAGAAGAAGAATACACAAAATTCCCACAAACAAATATTCTCTCATAGTTCTCATATTTTAGCAAGTGAAAATGTGTTCACGTGGGCAGAGTTCTGTAGCTCCTTTTTTGTTGTGGGTCCCGGCACTCTGCCTCCCCTTTTTCTTTTGTCTTCAGTGTGGCGTTGCTTGCAAGCTATTGAAAGATGAGATGATAAGGAGAGTAGTCGCAAAAACCTTTGAGGATGAAGTGCCGAGGTGTTTTGGCTGGAGATGGGTTCCTTATGGATGCCATTGTTCACCCCGTTTCGTGATTACTCTTGAGATGGAAGGGCAAAGTTCCCCACTGCCTTGAAAACCATTGACTGGTTAACAAGTCAGCTTTCTTTGGTGTATGAGCGTGCCACTGCTAGCAATGAAGATTCTAGCAGATTCATTCTAGAATAGATAACTTGCGCCCTAAGTTACCGATTTCTATGAACAAACGATTGTGAATTTGAGTGAGGAATATCTCTCAAGTAAGTTATTTTCTTACCTCACACTGGTGAGGACTTTAACAATTTATCTCAATATAAAGAGGTTGTTCTGGCCAGAATGGTTGATGGAATTTAAGTGTCTTAGGCGAATCGCCTTTTACAAAACTATAAAAATAAATATCCACGCTAGAAAGATAAAAGACAGTTGGAACTCCATTTCGCCTCGACAGGAGGATCGACCCGGACTGAATCAACAACTTCAATCTGTTAAGTTTCAGCTGTAAATCGATACCAAAGGTCAATTCTGCAGAACTTTAATCTACTTCAAGCCTTTGTGAGGCTTTTGAATGGGCAGAATGCGATTTCTTGATCTGAAAAGGCGTAAGTGGTTGTTCTTGGGGACTTCAGTGGGCTAAAGACTGTACTATGAAATTTGTTGAGGTTTTCATGTTTGAGAAAAACTCAAGCTCTACCTGTCTTGGTTTTTTGCTGAACCAAATTTGTAACGAGAGAAATCTCGTTTTAAATGACTTATTTTCTAAGTCTTGACCTTGGGAATTGTGATCTAAAGCTGGCTTTTCTTGGAATTCAAGTGGGCTTTTGGTTGGTTTTGAGTTGTTTGTTTGATTGATCATTTAAGTGTAAGATTGATTGTGTTTGTACCCTGTTCACTCCCTCTTATATTTATAAGAAATGCTTTGGAGTAGGGTTTCTTTCTTCTTTAAAATAATGGTCTGTAATTTTTCAAAAAGATCTTTCATAAATAAAAAGGTTTTATCAATTCTGGCAAATGAGGTCTCAATAGTCAGTTCATAAGCAATCACTTCCCTGTTTTTCTTGAAAGAGAACCTAATCCCTTTTTTATTCCAACTGCCCTTTTGTGAGAACTAAAAAACCGTGATGATTAGTTAGATTTCTTTTGGACAGCTCCCTGTTTTTTGCTTATCTCTTTCTGAGATTTGAAGTTTGCTTATATCTCCTTGCCCCCTTTTCTGAAAATAGAAGATATATATATATATATATATAAGTGGGAATTGATCTCTTTAGCTTTTCAGAGACATCCCTTCCTAGCTTGCCAGTCACTGACCTTCTTTTATCAACTCTGTGATAGTTGATTTTATTTGACTTTTCAAGGTCTGAGAGAAAAGAACTTCACGTGGGCTCTTTAAAAAGTATTTCTTTTAAAATTGCTTTTTGGGCCCTTCTGAAAAAAAAACGTGGGCTGGGTTCTTTTCTGTTTAATTTTGAAGCCCAGTCTTTTATCTCTCTTGCTCTACGGGCCTTTTGCGAAGTGGGCCTGCACGTGTTTTTTGGCCCAAACAGCCATAGAAGGCTTTGAGAAAGGTTCGTCGATTATGGTGTCGAAGAGTGTGGGGAGGGGACAGGGACCGTCGTGCATCAAGCTTCACAGAGCTGTGATGGTGATGAAGCAGGGATTGACAAGAGCTCGATAGAATATGAGCCTGCCTTGATGGCGTAGGAACTGCCATGGGGTCTGAGTAGACCGTGGTGAGCCTAGTTGTTGGTGATTTAGCAGTGCCTTTTTGGTGCGATTGTCAAACAGAGAGGTGGTGGAGGAGACAAAGACAATGGCAGTTGGGCTTTAATTGTTAAAAAAGGACCGTAACTCTCTCTGCTTACCCATTCGGTGGGCTCATGAAAATAGGCTTGGATTTTGGGGCTCCCAGGTAGTCCAAAACCTCTATTCTTTTGAACCTTTAATGGGCCTTATAGATCATTGTACCCATCCACACCACAACCCACTCAGCAAGCCCTAGATCATTATGTGGCTTGAGCCCACTTAAGCTTGTCAGGTGGTTTGGCATAGGAAAATATATTATTTTCTTGGCATGGCATGTACACTATTTCTATATTTATTTAATGATTTAATTCACAAAATATAGCTTGAATTAACACATGATCAACATTATATATTATATTGGGCTTTAAATATCTTTAGGCTTCAACAAGTTTCTACTGCATCTTGCAGCATTTTCAAATGAGTTTTTGAAAGTTGTCAAATAAATTTGAACAAATGTACATGTACGACAACATCAAAGACATGCCATTAAACATATAAGACTATTAATGACATCAAGATACACAACACCCACAAGCGCATTGTCAAAAGACATACACAACGATAATGGCGTCGTTGTTGAATACATATAGGGCTCGTTTGATACACCGTATTAGACTATGGATATGAGTAAATAGTCCATGTCAGGTGTTTGGTGTCAACTTGTATTATTTAATTATACGGGTTGGGCTTTTAATACTCTCCTTACCTAACTAACTAATACAACTCACACACCCCAGTTTAGATAATACACGCTTAATTATACAGCTAGGGAAAAAGAACACACACACTCACATGAAAAATCCAACAACACTATTTTCATCTTCTTCTCCCTGTGGTTCTTCTTTGCTATCTTCTCTAAGGTTATTCTCTTCACTCTTCTCCAGCTATCCATCTCTCTCTCTCTCATACTCTCTCCAATATGCTTCTTCTCTCTTCTTCTTTCTTCATCTTCTCTTTCTTTATATATTTTCTATTTTATTAAATCTTTGTGAAAATTAGGTTATGAGTTTTTCCTTTTTGAAGTTTTTTTTTCTTGCTGTATTGGAACAATACATGCGGCTATGTATCCAACTCAACAATCAAATAATTAAATAATCATCATGCGGCTGTGTATCTGTAACATCCCATATCGACTAACGGAGAGGGGGTGATGTGCCTTATATGTACACGCCCACTTCCAACTAACACGAGGTCTTTTGGGAGCTCATTGGCTTCGGAGTCATGGAAGCTCAAAGTAGACAATATCGTGCAATGAAGGAGCCGATCCAGGCTATGACATTATCCAACACAATTCATGTTGCTAAGTATTTCTTTCATTTTTCTCTTTATGTATTTCATCTTCTCTAGGTATCCAACTCAATAATCAAATTATCATCTCAAGTCAGCGATTAGAACAATATATGCGCTATGTTTTTCTTGTTGTATTTTTTTTTTTCTATTTTTGGTGCTTTGTTGGTTTGTTTTCTAGTTATTTCCATGTTGCTACTACTGGCTGTTGATTCTCTTCTTGACTGCTTTTGTCTATATTTCCACTTGAATTATCAAATTATATTATGGATAAAAGAATTTTATATTGTCAAATTATATTGTCTATATTATGCGATTAGAACAATACATGCGGCTATATATATATATTGTCTATATTCCCACTTGAATTATCAAAGAATTTTTTGTAAAAAATAGTATGATTTGATGTTATCCGGAACAGCACCAAACACCTTATAATATTATGGATAAACAGTCAGATACTCTCCGGAACAGATTAATACTATCTGACAGAAATTAGTTAGTACAGTTTGACATACCAAATGAGCCCATATTGTTGTAGTTGTTATAAAAGGAATGGTATATGCAGGAATATTGAGCTGCACGTAAAGTAAATGAGACACAATATTTAACGAGATTCAGTCATGCCTACATCCTTGAAGAGCAGTATCAGTAACTTTTCCATTATGTAAAATAATAGAGCTACAAGGGGAATACAACTTTAGTGTTTACACTCACTAAATCACTAATTTTCTCGCTGCTCTCTTTTCTCTCATCTCCCTCTCTCCTTTTTCTTCCTTCTCTTCTTTCCTTTCTCTATGCCAGGCTCTCTTTCTTCTTTTTGTTGGTACAGCATGCAACGGAAGGATGAAGCCTTTCTCCAACATGTGAACGTGCAGTAAAGGAATGGACAAACAAAGCATCTCCAAAGTCTTCATTGGTGGGCTCCACTCAAAGACTTTTACAACAGTAGCGTTTGTAACCTTTTGTAAAAAAAGAATGATACTTTAGTGTGAAAACCTAATCTTCAAAGCTCGTGATTAAGGGATTGTCAAAGAATAGGAAAGTGAGTTTTGTATTCCGTTTTCTTCAAGGCAATACAGATTGGGTCTCTCGCTCTCTCCCTCTCATGTCGGCCTCCTTCCTGGTAATTACTACCGCGTTCTTGGAGCGTTATCAAATGAGTTTTTGAAGACTGTCAAATGAGTTTGAACAACTTGACATGAACGACAACGTCAAAGACACACCATTAAATTTATAAGATTTTTAACGACCACCTTTTATATGTTAGGTAAGGAAGTGGAGAATACATTGCATCATATGGAGTAATCATCATTAATATTAAATTAATTGGAGAAATTGTTTAATCACTGTCTTGTCTTACTGGTAATATTGCCACTCAAAAACAACCACGTGTCCTGTCACTCAATTTCTCTTCATATGGCATTCATTCACATTGGTCATGCTTAACAACATTTTTTAAGAAATAATTAATAATGTCTCTCTCTCTCTCTCGTGCATCTGAGCCAACCCACCACACAATGGAACTTATTGTTGTTCAACCTTCTCCTCAAACCATGTATTTTAATCTTCACCAACCCACCACACAATGGAACTTTATTGTTGTTCAACCCTCTCCTCAAACCATGTATTTTAATCTTCACTCAAACCAATCATTTAGCAGTACATCTTTCACTAAATTTTGTATTACTGAAATGGTTTTTCGAATAAGCATATGATTGTGTTAGATTGTGTGAAAGGGTTATAAAGTGTATGGGTTAGTGTTTAGGCCAAGAGTATAGAGTTAGAAGAACTGAGAGGGTTTTAAAATAGAAACAAAAGTAATTTTATTAGAATGGAGAGAAAGAGTACACCAGGGAGTAGCCTATGTTGCCTTCTAGTGGTTTAGCTCTTGGCTTCACACTTTGTGCTTGATTACGTGGTAGGAGAGGTCAAGTCTATGTATAGAATTTTGTTGCCGTCTTGTGGCAGAAACTTGGGATATCTCCACCATTCTTAGCCACGTGTTGTGGCTTGCACTACCAAATGCTTTCTTGTATATCTAGGATATTTTGCGACGTGAAGCCGATATCCCTCATCAATATTTTACTTTTAATTTTCCTAGAATTGTGTAGATTGATAAATGAGCACTTTTTAACAGAGTGATTGCTCCCCAGATATGTTCTTTTGATTAAGAATATACCAAAATAAGGCCATTATGGCGTCAGTTGCAGCAGACCTCTTCATTGGTAAATTTGTATCCATTCTCGAGAGCGAAGCAGCCTCCATAGCGGGTGTTCGTGATCAAGTTAATGAGATTAAGCATGAGTTGATAATCATGAAATCCTTCTTAGAGGATGCTGATGGCGACAAGAAAGCACAGACAGAAGTAGAGAAAGCGTTGGTCACAAGCGTTCGAGACTTGGCCAACGATGTTGAAAACATCATTGATGAATTCATGTATCACTTGTACGAGCAGCAAAGGAGCGGTCGATTTGCAAGGTGGATCCGCAAAACCATTCACTTTCCAAAGAACCTTTGGTATAAGCGTCAAATAGCCAACAAGATGCAGAGAATTGCCGTTGCGATTAGAGCAATTCCAGAGAGAAATCAGAGATATCGTGGTGGTGCAGCTAAAGAAGGAAAAAGTACTTCTGAGGATATTCGCAGCTGGGTGCAGAACCAAGCGGAGTCCTCTATTTACCATAAGGAGGATGAACTTGTCGGGATTGAAGGCGATAAGAACATGTTAATGGGATGGCTGATGAACGAAGAGCAACACCAAACTGCTGTGTCCGTGGTCGGGATGGGAGGATCAGGGAAGACAACTCTAGTTGCAAGGGTTTTCACCAACGAGGTTGTAAAGAGACATTTTGAGTGTTATGCATGGATTACTATTTCCCAATCTTACGTGATTGCAGACTTACTTAGAAGATTAATCAAAGAATTTCACAAAGCAAGGAAGGAAGAGGTCCCTGCAGACATGAATGCCATGAGCTATAACGAATTGCTAGAGATCTTGGTGAACTACTTGGAGACAAAAAGGTATCTAGTTGTATTAGACGACGTGTGGGATGTTCATCTTTGGGAGAAAATAAGGTTTTCATTTCCAGATAAACAACTTGGAAGTCGAGTTATGTTTACAACTCGAAGAGAAGACATAGCATCCTATTCTTTTGGAGTTGAAAGCCATGTTCACAAGATTCAACCGCTGGAAAAGAGTGATGCTTGGGTGATATTCAGCATGAAGGCATTCTCAAGTTACCCTAACAAATCTTGTTCAACTGAACTTTTGCCATTAGCTCGGGCAGTTGTGGAAAAGTGTGAAGGCCTACCCCTTGCAATAGTAGCCTTAAGCGGTCTAATGTCTTCTAAGAAGTCACTTACAGAGTGGAGCAACGTCTACAATAGTTTAAATTGGCATCTAACAAACAATTCCTTGCTAGAGCCTATGAAGAGCATATTGTTGCTTAGTTTCAATGATTTGCCATACCAATTGAAGCAATGCTTCCTATATTTTTCCCTTTTCCCCGAAGATATGGTGATCTTCACCGAAAGGCTAATTAGATTGTGGATCGCTGAAGGATTTGTTGAACATGTCAAAGGAGTAACACCAGAAGAAGTTGCAAAGAGCTATCTCATGGAACTCATTTTTCGTAACATGCTACAGGAAATGTATCACGGATACCTTCCAGGATGTAAGATGCATGATCTTATGCGGGAGATTGCTCTGTCAATAGCAGAAAAAGAAAAGTTTTGTACCATACATGATGGGAGTGAAACAATGGAAGAAACTAGGGTGCTCCGTTTGTCAATTCAAACAACTAATGGAGAAATTGGATCACGCACAGGTATGTCACGAGTTCGTTCTTGTCTTGTCTTTGTCACTGGCGCATCCTCATTCTCTTTCTCAAAGACATTTCGTTTTGACCTTACATTGTTGAGGGTTCTAGATTTGGAGGATGCCCCAATTGATAATATTCCAGAACTAACGTACTTATTCAATTTAAAATATCTAAATTTGAGAGGAACTCCAATTAAGGAGCTTCCAGAATCCATAGCACAGCTCTGCAACCTTCAGACCTTGGACATCTTTTTGACAAATATAGAGGCACTTCCAAGAAGGATTTCGAAGTTGCTAAACTTGCGGCATCTACTTATGGGCCGTATCATCTTCAAGGATGGGTCCGGTAAGGTAACTGGGGTAAGAATACCATCAAATATTAGCAAGATGAATAAATTGCAAACTTTGGGGAGTTTTGAATCAGAAGGAAACAATATTAGACTAATTGGAAGAATGACCCAGCTTAGGAGCCTTTGCATTTCAAATGTGAAAGAAAGAGACGAGAAGGACCTATGTGCCTCAATTCAAGAGATGAAGGTCCTTTCCCAGTTGTTTTTATGGGTAGCAGATGGAGAGGAATTTATTCGAGTTGACGCATTGTCTTCACCGCCTCCCTACCTTGAAAGACTTGATTTGACAGGAAAACTGGAAAAGATACCACATTGGTTTTGTTCGCTCCACTCTCTCACAATTATGTTTCTGTATCAGTCTGGACTCGAAGATGATTTACTACCTCAAATTGAAGCATTGCCCGCTCTACAATATCTTTGCCTCGATAATGCCTTTGTTAGGAAAGAGTTATGTTTCAGTAGAGGCTTTGTGCAGCTTAGGCATTTGCAGTTGCGGAATTTGTCATTCTTAAATAAGATAACTATAGAAAAAGAGGTGATGCCAAATCTCCAGTGCTTGGAGTTTGATAGTTGCTTGAGATTAGAGACATTGCCAAAGGGTATTGAGCACCTTACTAAACTACAAAGATACACATTTGAGAATGTTTCAAAAAAATTTACAGAGTCCATACGAGAAGGAGGTGTGGATCATCCAAAGATGCTGCTCCTCGAGGAGAGATGTAGCAGATATACGTAAGTTTTTTTTTTCTTTAATCCTTGAATTGACTTGTGCTCATTCACATCTCTGTTAATGGCCGTAATTTTTAAGTTAGATTGTATGCATTGAAGTTTTGTTTGTTAATTACAATGTTGCTTTTGTCTGCTTATAGATTTTGCCGAAACAAGTCCAACTATTGAAGACTTCACCTAGTTTTGGGGTGGTAAGAACTTGTTCTTCTTGTTAATCTCAGATAGACGGATCAGTAACAAACTATCAGTGGTCTAACATTAATATTGGTCCCTCCAACTTAATAACATGCATAGTCAAAGACTGATCTTGACCGGCTTTACATAAATTTCACTTGATATTTTTTGTGTGAACTGTTTTAATTTGCATGTAATAATATTCGAGTTCTCATCTGTCGCTTTCATTAATGGGCAGCTGTATGTCGATGATTACTTTCTTAGCACTGGACCATGGGTTCTTTTATGTTCGGTGTGTTTGTACTTTCTTTTATGTTAGTTGCGTTTGTACTTCAGGTTCGCTAAATAATACAGAATGTTTCCATCATCTCTTGAAGAAGAAATTCTGCACCATCCCTTCATGAGAAAACTTCCGCGCAACGAGAATGTCATTGTAGCAATATCTTAAGCCAACTACACACTGTCATATGAGAAAACCAAAATACATTACAATATGTGTTTATTTTAAGCCGATCACACACTGTCATATGAGAATACTGTCACAATGTCATCTTCGATGTAGGCTGCCACCATTGTCCAAGTCGGTGGACTTGGCTCTCTTCTCATAGCCACTAGTTTACAATGTAATAGTATTATTACATATCTAACCGGCCAATGCACGCCTTTTGACTCCATAACAGCTTCCACTAACACCTAAGTGCCCATCATAGCAGCTCCAATCGGCGCCTTTTTACACATTATAAAGTATAATTATCCTTAAGTAAGCGCATATTGTGGACAACCATTTACTCAATTAGATCTGCACTTCCAAGAGCCCAAAGTTTCTGTTCTTTTTTCTTTTGAAATAAGTCGAATACCTTCAAGAAAGGGAAGAAAAAAAAAAAACAATGTTGCGTCGTGTGCATGCCCATCTTGCACGTATAGAAATACCACTGTCATCGTGTTTTTTATGTTTTATGTTTTTAATACGCACAAAAAAGAAAGTTCGCATTAAAATATTTTAGTGTTTATTGTTAAAATGTGGGCCTTGTATTGTTAGTTTAGTTGAATTAAATTACTATATTTTAGTGAAAAAACATGTGCAGAAAAATTAATTATTATAAAATAAATAAAAAAACACATTAGATGGGAGAGGGACTGGGATGGTATTGTCCTCGCCTCCATCTCCGGTATGAAATTTTGGGGAATCCCCGTCCCTATCCCCATCAAGAGATTATATCCCAAATTAGGCCCGGATCCCCAATTATATATTTAAAAAATATAAAAACTAACCATATTACCCTTCACTTTCACCGTAAACTAACTTAATTAAATTCAATTGAACTATAAAATTTCACTCAACTACTCAAATTCATTTCAATTCAATTTCACAAAAATAATAAAATCATATAATTTTATTTTAAAAAATTGGGTAAAAATTAAAGAAACTAATACAAGATATTGTTTTCATCCACTATTCATCATCAAGATGAATATCCTCACTCAATGGAAAACGAAAAAAACTTGCGCAAGAAAAGGATATGTGGCTGTACATTATACATACAGCTACCAAATCACAGCGGCCATGCTAGATTAATTTAACATTATTTAATTAGTTATTTATACATTAAAACTTTTTAATTGTTATATTATATTATACTAGCCCCTTGGCACATGCTCATGCATGTGCCAATTAGTTTTATTTTATATTTTATATTTTTTTTTTAGAATTAAGAAAAGATAATATAGGTAGTTATGTTTCATAAAATATGACCTATTATCTGATTTTGTTTTTTTAATATAAAAAAAGTGAATTTACCATATTATCCTCATATTTTGATTTTTAAATTTTGTGTTACATCCGGTTGATTTCTCCCCAGAATCAATTCTAGATGTGTTGTTTTGATTAAGCTAGCATATACCAAAATAAGGCCATTATGGCGTCAGTTTCAGCAGACCTCTCCATTGGCAAATTTGTAGCAATTCTCGAGAGTGAAGCAGCCTCCATAGCCGGTGTTGGTGGTCAAGTTGATGAGATTAAGCGGGAGCTGGAATTCATGAAGGCCTTCTTAGCGGATGCTGATGAGGGCAACAAAGCACACACACAAGTAGAGGAAGTGTGGATCAGAAGCGTTCGAGACTTGGCCAATGATGTTGAAAACATCATTGATGAATTCATGTATCACGTGTACGAGCAGCAAATTGGCGGTCGATTTGCCCGGTTGATCCATAAAACCATTCAGTTTCCGAAGCACCTTTGGTATAAGCATAAAATAGCCAACAAGTTACAGAAAATCGTGATGGCAATTAGAGCTTTTACAGAGCGAAATCAGAGATATGGTGGTGGTGCAGCTGTAGAAGGAAAAAGTACTTCTTCTGAGGATATTCGCAGATGGGTGCAGAATCAAGCGGAGTCTTCTCTTTATCATGAGGAGGATGAACTCGTCGGGATTGAAGGTGATAAGAACTTGTTAATGGGATAGCTAATGAACAAAGAGCAACGCCAAACTGTTGTGTCTGTGGTCGGGATGGGAGGATCGGGGAAGACAACTCTAGTTGCAAGGACCTTCAAAGATGAAATTGTAAAGAGGCATTTCGAATGCTATGCGTGGATTACTGTTTCCCAGTCTTATGTGATTGAAGACTTACTTAGAAGATTGATCAAAGAATTCCACAAAGAAAAGAAGGAAGAAGTCCCTGCAGACATGAATGCCATGAGTTATAACGAATTGCTGGAGATTTTGGTGAACTGCTTGGAGACGAAAAGGTACCTAGTTGTATTGGATGACGTGTGGGATGTCCACCTTTGGGAGAAAATAAGGTTTTCATTACCAGATAAACAACTTGGAAGTCAAGTCATGCTTACAACTCGAAGAGAAGACATAGCATCCTCTTCTTTTGGAGTTGAAAGCCATGTTCACAAGATTCAACCGCTGGAAATGGTGATGCGTGGGAGCTCTTCAGCATGAAAGCATTCTCAAGTTATCAGAACAAATCTTGCTCACCTGAACTTCTGCCTTTAGCTCGGGAACTTGTGGAAAAGTGTGAAGGCCTACCACTCGCGATCGTAGCCTTAAGTGGTAAGTCACAGAGTGGAGCACAGTCTACAACAGCTTAAGTTGGCATCTAACAAACAATTCTTTGTTAGAACCTATGAAGATGCGCATCTTGTTGTTTAGTTTTAATGATTTGCCATACCGACTGAAGCAATGCTTTCTATATTGTTCCCTTTTCCCTGAAGATCACGTGCTCGTAAATAGAAGGCTCATTAAATTGTGGATCGCAGAAGGATTTGTTGAACATGTCGAAGGGCTCACACCAGAAGAAGTTGCAAATAGCTATCTTATGGAACTCATTTTTCGTAACATGCTACAGGATAGGCCTCGACGATCCCTCCAAGCATGCAAGATGCATGATCTTTTGCGGGAGATTGCTCTGTCTATAGCAAAAAAAGAAAAGTTTTGCACTGTACATGATGGGAGTGAAACAGTAGAAGAAACTGGGGCACTCCGTTTGTCAATTCAAACAACTAAGGGAGAAATTGGATCATGCACAGGTATATCACGGCTTCGTTCGTTTCTCATCTTTGCCACTGGAGTATCCTCATTCTCTTTCTCAAATAAATTACCTTCTGACCTTTACCTTAAATTGTTGAAGGTTCTAGATTTGGAGGATGTCCCACTTGATAATCTGCCAGACAATCTAACGTCCTTATTCAATTTAAAATATTTAAATTTGAATGGAACTCCAATTAAAGAGCTTCCAGAATCCATAGGACGGCTCCGCAACCTTCAGACCTTGAACATCATGGTGACAAAAATAGAGGCACTTCCAAGAGGGATTTCCAAGTTGCTAAACTTGCGCCATTTATATGTGGGGGGGTTCATTTCCAGAAAGGTAATTGGGCTAAGAATACCATCAAGTATTAGTAAGATGAAGAAATTGCAAACTTCGGCATATATTGAATCGAAAGGAAACATTATTAGACTTATTGGCAGTATGACCCAGCTTACGACCGTTGGCATTGCAAATGTGAAAGAAAGAGACGAAGATGTGCCTCAATTCAAGAGATTAAGGTCCTTTCCCGCTTGCTTTTATGTGCAGCTGATAGAGAGGAATTTCTTCAAGTTGACGTATTGTCTTCACTGCCTCCCTACCTTGATAGACTTGACTTGAGGGGAAAACTGGAAAAGGTACCACATTGGTTTTGTTCACTCCACTCTCTCGCATATTTGAATCTGCTTGGGTCCAGACTTGAAGAAGATTTATTACGTCATATTGAAGCGTTACCCTCTCTACGTTATCTTTACCTTGTGATCTTAGAAAAATCTGATTATGTCGGCGGTTTTCTATATAAACCGTCGTGGTTATTTCAATTCTTGTCATTAAGTAAATCTACCGACGTAGGATAACAAAATCCAAGAAATAAATTGTTAAAAAAAATTCTTATTCAGACGACGGTTTAAATATAATGTATGATGTATAAAGTGGACAAATACGACGTTAAATTGTATAATACGTCGTTAAATGAAAACCCCAACTTGGTAAGATTTAAAGATATCGTCGTAGAAATACGAGAAAGACGTCGTTATATTTATCTTTGCCGTAGTTGTACATTAATTTAATACGGCGGTATTTTGTATTTTACCTCCGTGGATTTATTTGTAATTATACGGCGCCTTATACGAAAACTTGGTCGTATTAATTTCTAGGTAAAAACGGCGGCTTTTTTCGAAATCGTCGTCTTTACTTTCTACGTCGATCGGTTCATAACTTCCGCCGTTATTTGTTGGCTATGATTTTACTACTTGAAAGACGTCTGTTTTTTAATTAAGTATGTCGTGTTTTGGGAGCCATTTGAATCTCCATTTTTTAGTTGTCTAAGGTGTTATTACACGGCGGTTTTATAAAACCGTCGTCTTTTAAAAAACAACGACGGTTTTCACTTAGACCGTCGTGTTTTTCTGATCGTCTTTTTCACTTTTTTTAGTAGTGTGAAGATGCCTCTGTTAGGAAAGAGTTATGTTTCAGCAAAGGCTTTGTGAAGCTTTGGTGTTTGATGTTGCAGAATCTCGCATTATTAAATAAGATAACTATAGAAAAAGGGGCGATGCCAAATCTCGAGGTCTTAGACATTCGTAGTTGCATGACGTTAGAAACATTGCCACAGGGTATTGAGCACCTTACTAAACTACAACAATTCAGATTTGATAATGTTTCAGAGAAGTTTAGAGAGTACATAAAAGAAGGAGGTGTGGATCATGCAAGAATGCTACTCGTCGACGAGAGATGTAAGAAATATACGTAAGTATCTTTTATCCTTTCATTGACTTTCCTAAACTTAATGATTTGGAATATTGCACTTGTGTTCAAAAAATTGTTCTCGTTCACATCACTGTTAATGGATATAAATTGTTTGTTAATTACAATATTGCTTTTGTCTTTTTATATATTCTGCAGAAACAAGCCCTGGGGATTCAAGATTTTACCCCAAGACTGATCTAGATTGGCTTCTTATTTGCTCTTTTTGAAAATCAAATGTTCATAAAATTGCAGTTGATGTTTTTGCATTCGAGCTTGCGTCTGTCACTTCAGCAATTGACAGATGTATGTCGATGATTAGCTTTTAAGATTTGGACCATGGATTTTTTTATATTCGGTGTATTTGTACTTTCTTCTATGTTAATTGTGTTTGTACTTTCAGGTTTTTTTTTCTAAGGGGTCAGATTTTGTACTTTCAGATTGGCTAAATAAATAATACAAAATCTTAATTGCTTTCCGTGATAAGTCCTATAACATAGGAATGTCAATGTAGCGATATCTCAAGCTAATTACACACTATTATGTGAGGAAACTAAAACACATTACAATGCGTGATTGATTTGAAATACCGCCACAATGATATCCATGACGTAGGTAAGTTTTTCATCACCCTCATCAATCCTATTAAGTAACATGTTAGAATCTTCTCCCCAAAGCCGGCTCTTCTGCGGCGGTTGACCTCCCCCTGCCCCCTCCCCTCTTTTCTCCCTCAATTGTGACAAGGATGCGCTCAAATTTTTGATCTTATCTAAGGAATGAAACGTAGTTTTTATTATTTTTTTATCAAACAAAACTATATACATTTAAAACATGTTTGACAAAGAAAATAAAAAGACATTCTTTTTAGGCAGTAGCCGCTTCCACGAGGAACCGTACATGGGGGGCTAATAACAGTTTTAACCGAAACTCCAGGAACACACGGCTTTGCTAAGAGAGTCAGACAGAGACTTCTTCATGACAAACTTCTTCTTCCCATTAACCAACCCCAATTTTTCTCACACAGACGAAAATACAAACACAAAACAAACACTCTGTTCCCCTCTGATCTCTCTGCCTCTCAGAGCCATGGATGAAGAATACGACGTAATAGTGCTCGGAATGGGCCTCAAAGAAGGCATTCTTAGCGGCCTCCTCACTTCTCAGTGGATGGTCTGAAGGTAAATCTTATGGAACTTTTTTCTTTTTAAATCACAATAAAATTGGCTTTAGCTAGATCATTCATTGATAAGAATGTTCAGGCTACTAGCTGATGTTAATATGGCATTTACCTGAAATAGGTACTGCATATGGATAGGAATGACTACTATGGAGGAGAGTCCACTCTCTTAATCTCAACCAGATATAATTATATACATGTATGTTGTTATTTAGAGAGAGAGAGGGAGGGAGAGAAAG
Source organism: Prunus mume (assembly GCF_029339155.1). Taxonomy (NCBI): domain Eukaryota; kingdom Viridiplantae; phylum Streptophyta; class Magnoliopsida; order Rosales; family Rosaceae; genus Prunus; species Prunus mume. The sequence continues at coordinate 9,820,223 of NC_142698.1, read as the reverse complement.
GCAAAGTGTACAAGCAATCCAAGCCTTGAGTGTTGGTCATTTGAGCTGCTTATATCTTGCTCTCTGGTCTTTTACTAAATCCGGCTCTTTCCTTTCTTTTTTTTTTTGTCAAAAAATTCGGCTCCTTCTGTTCTGTCTATAAGGTAAATTTTCTGTTTGTGTAACTTCTCAGAAACAGAGAAGATGATCTTCTAAGAATTAAGTAGGATTTTCAAAACCAATTTTTCAATTTGATCCCTGCGCTACATAAAATATAAAAAATTAATACCTCTGCTGCGATGTTTCTTGTATTTTTACTTGTATGTATACGCATGTCTCTGTACTTCATCTTCATAGTTAGATAGCAGTCAAAATTTGATCAAATTGGTATAATGCTCGTCTGATTTTGTTGACTTATGACAGGTCAGCTGCCACTTGTGGACATTGTTTTTACTCTTTATAGATCGATTGAAATTCTAAGTGAGCAGTTTTTAGGGGAAATCTCAAGAGCCTTGAAGCCTCTGATTCTTCCAGAGGGAAAAGGCATAAGGTAATTCGTTATTCACGGTCACATTGTCACATTATGGATTTAGTTTTGAAGTGAGAATCTTACTTGGATTTCTCGCAGACCACCTATGTAACTTAGCACAACCTACTACCGTCTAGTTCAGATGAATGATGATATTTGATTGATGAAGATAGTCTGTTGACACAGAAGAGGACCTAAAGAAACCCAGCTGCTTCTATGTAAGGCATCCTGGTTCTAATTATTTATTTATGTTTCTGTGATTTGTTTATAGTGTTTGTCAACTTTGTGAGATTCTTTGGGGGTTGACTACAATTTTTGTGATTCTTTAACTACAAGCTGCAAAATTGTGAGTTGGAAGCACAAGGAAAGCTTGTAATAATTGAAATGGTGTTGGAGCTCATGTTGCTATCAAGCCTTTTGTATGTGCTAGATGTATGTGTGCAGCATGTTGATCATGTTGGTGCTCTGGCCTTTTTTATTTATAATTATTTTCAGTATATTTTTTTAAAGATAGAGCTATATCAACTAATCTAGGGTGGCGGTGGGAGGCGCACACAAGGGATTCAAACTGGTCCCATGGGGTTGTGCAAATAAACACCTCTACCACTGAGGTAAACACCCACTGGCTGGCTGGTGCTCTAGTTTTTTTCTGTAACTCTTGCTCTGTTTTAGCTTTTAGTGTCGGATGATGAAATATTTAGCACTTGTAGTTATTAGGACTATCAGCTCAAAATTTGAGTTATTCATGATAACTATTTATGAGGTTAGGACTCAAACTCGAGTATTGTGTGATGTTTTATGATAACAATTTATTGAAAGAAAATATAATACAACCAGAACTCAGATGCAAATGAAAGACCAGAAATTGAAAACAAATCCAGCAAACAGAACTTCAGTGTACTCCCTCACTTTTAACATAAATAATTTTTGAGAAAGTCTTTATAAATTATTATTTCCTCTATTTTTTTGAAAGAGAAAAATAAATCAGTTTGGAATGTCATGGAAGAGAAGAGGGATTTCTAGATCTCCACCTTTAAGGATGAGTCATGGGAGCACAGATGCACTTTTTGACTCTTGTTCTCATTTTCCCCTCATTTATTTCTCTCTGTCTTCGCCACTTTCTCCGATTTCCTTTTTTTCTTTGAATTTCAGTTCCTCCCACGAAAGCCCAACTCTTCAATTCCTGAAATAGAAAAAATAAATCATCTTAATATGATTACGAGACTGGCTGTTGATTTGGTTTTGGGCTATGGGAAAAAAATGAGAGACATGGAGTAGATGAGAGAGGAGGAGAAGAGAGAGAAAGAGAAGGGGAAAGGATGTTGATCTGGGTTTGGGTTATGGGGGAGAATTGGAGATATGGATTTGAATGGTGGATAGAGAGGAGGACAAGAGAACAAGGCAGATACCAGAGAGAGAGAGAGGAATTGGACGGGTCTCAATCTCAGTCGGGTGGATTGGGTTTTATTTTACCCGTTTCTACGTGGAACCTTTTATAAACCTACGTTTTAATCTCAGTCGTTCAAGTTCATCTCACAGCTGAATTTTGTGTCCGCATTTATTGTACGCAAATAAGCTTCCTCAAGAGAGATATAGCGAATCTCTCTTTTCTAGTGCATCTGAGCCCAAACCACACAAAATGGAATTTTATTGTTGTGCAACCTTCTCTCCTCCATTCCATGTATTTTGACATTCAAACCCATCATTTATATCTTTAAAAAAAAATAATAATAAACCTATCATTTATCAATTCCACCTGACATTCAAACCAAAGTTTGTGTTACTGAAATGCTTTTTCCAATATGCATATGATTGATATATAATTCATTCATATTTGAAGAATATTGAGCATTGGAATTTTTAGTTCTATTTTGGAATTCCCCAGTATTCATGCTACTTAGAAAATATTTTGGACAATAAACAACTAATTAATCATGATGTCCTCCTTTTTCCTTCTCCAATGCACCGACCTTTCCAAATTATCTACCACCATTACTTAGAAAATATGTGTAAGAGCATCTCATGTTCATATACCTATTAAAAGACAAGACTCGTGATGATAGGATAGGAACAATGAGTTGAACCAATACCCCAATATATATCTTTTCAAAAAAAAAAAAAAAACTATCATTTATCAATTCCACATCATTCATCAAATTTAAATTTGATATTTGGTATTAGACATTTTCCTTGGAGATGCTCTAAGAGCATCTCATGTTCATATAAAATATTGGTTAACTTAGAGCATCTCCAAGGGAGATGTTATATACCAAACATCAAATTTAAATTTGATGGTTGATGTGGCAATTTGACATTTACACAGTTTTATACTCCACCCGATATGTTAAATAAATAATTATTATAATTGTTGATGCTCTTTTTGGGAGGTCAACTTAGAGAGTAGGTGATAGTGAATGATGGGTGAAGGTGAGGACCTTCAGCATGTGTGTGAAGACTTGGATAAGCGATAAATGTAAAGAAGACAAGATATACGTGGTTCATCCTTAATGAATGGGTTACGTCCACGGAGAAGTATGTTCTCATTATAATAGTGTATGATTACATTTGTACATGGGGTTGAACTCGAATATAAAGATGACAAGTGAGATGCCCAGGCCAGGGATCTAGAAGAGAGTCCCTGGCCCTAGGGTCTAGCTCTGAGACCCGGATTCTCTTCTAAGTGGAGAGAAGTCCCCTTTTCACATGGATACTATTCCCTATTTATAGGAAGGTGAAAGTGGGAGGTTTGTGTAGATTTTCGATGTGGGACTTTGCGCAAGTCACTGTGGTGGTGACACGTGTCATGGTGTTGATGCTCTTGGTGCTAGTTGCTTTGATGCTGGATATGCTCGGTTGATTATGGTATAAACAATAATAGTCAAATCATTTAAGATAAATAAGAAAAAATAATAATAAATGAAAGTTACAACCAGCTGTCCTTAAAAAATAATAAAATATTCATTTGACATCTTACTTTTGGGATGTCAAAAATAACAGCTGAACCTCTAGCCTTCATTCCACATCAGCTTTGACAATTCAGTTGGAGTGATGTGAGATGTTATTTCTATCCGTTAAATGTCTATGTGGCACGGTTGGAGATGCTCTTAGGGTACACGTATGTTAAACCTACCTAATAAAAGACAAGACTCGTGATGATAGGAACAATGAGTTGAACTACTACCCCAATATATAATGACTATCATGAGGATTAGGTAACGTGGTTAGCTAATATGATTAGAAAATATACAAATATATAAATAAACCCAATCCTAACCATGTATTTATAAAAAAACCCAAGCACTATTTAAACATAGAAACACACCCAAAATCAACCCCAAAGTCAACTTTTTGGGTGTGTTTATAAATGGGTTTTGAGTGTGTGTAATGATGGGTTTTGGGTGTGTTTATATGTTTAAATAGTGCTTGAGTTTTTTTATAATTTCAACCCCCATTTTAGGTGTTTTAGTAAAACTCCCTAGAAAATATGATTTATCTAATCGCTTTTTATAAGGTTTTTCTGTGTAGGGAAGGTTGGATTTTTTTTTTTTTTCCAAAGTAAAAAAGATAACTTTATTAAAAGTGGATGGAAACGTGAATTGGATTGTTAGATGTTGATTTCTCTTCTTTAGACAATTGATAAATTTGGTCGTAGTGCCCTTCTGGAAAGCTTATGGATAACTGGTTCAGGTTGTGGGCTTCGAGGAAATTGATCTTAGAGCATCTCCACCCACAAGGGCTAAGTCTAAGGCAAGGGCAAGCAATGGCTGCCACTATTCACGTGAATAGTGTCAGCCTTTGCATTTGTGGTTCCACCCATGAGGGCAAAGTCTAGGGCAAGTCTAAGGCAATTACTATTCATTGTACTTTATTTCCTATTTGTTTATACTTTAAACTATTAATTTTGATAAGCTTTTTAGATTATATTTTCGGTTGTCACGTGTCACTATTTATTATAAAATTTTCATTTAAAATTTAAGATAACATTTTTTGAATAAAATTTTCAAATAAAATTTTTGGATAAAATTTTTCGAATAACATTTTTGGTTTTGCCTTGACTAATCTATTAAAAAAAAAGAAATTGGAAATGCAAGAAATATATATATAAAAAACATGAAATTGAATAAAACGGATTTTTTTTTTTTTACCTCGTTGCCAAGATTTTGATGTGGAAAGTGAAAAATATTGGAAGGAGATGAGTTTTTATGAAGATTTGGTGTAGAAAGTGAATAAAATGGTTAGGTATTTATAGGGAAAAAATACAGAATTTTTTGGTATTTAAAAAAATTCAGAATTTTTTGAATTTTTTCAATTTTTGGCAAAAAAAAATCTGTTTTATCAGGCGCTAACGCGTCGACGCCAACTCGGGCTTCAGCCCGGCAAGACTTGCCTTGGGCTTGCTCGGCACGTGGGACCCACCACCAAACCGGCTACGGCCCTGCGCTGAGTGAACTCGGGCTGCGTCGGGCAGCCTTTCCCCCCTAGCCCGACCTGCGCTGGAGATGCTCTTATAATATTCAAGAGTAGGCAAGTGGATTCCAACAAAGAAAGAGACTAGGCAAGTGGATTCCAAACAAACAAAAAAAGAGTAGGCAAGTGGTGCATCTGGAATTTGATCCGAAAAATCCACGGGCAATCCTTATCGGAAAGACTTTTACGAAATGAAAATAGTATTATTTTATAATTGTGATCATTGTGACATGCGTAATAATATTTTCAGTATTATTGGTTATGAATAAAATAATTAACAAAATAATATTATCCCCTATTGCAACTAATCTGAATGGAAATTAATAGTTAAAGAAACCGATTCCATTATACCTCAAATCATTGGAAATTCGTACCGAATTGAGATTTAAAAATAATTTTTTACTTATTAATATACATGTTAACATTTAATTAGTTTGATAACTGTTATCACTTCCACTAGAGCAAAATAGTATATTTTTTCTTCCTGGCTTTGGGGTATACATAGGGATATAAATAGGGATACATACAGATTGTGAACATCCAATTGAAAACCAATTAATAATGAGTGAACAGCGTGCATATGTTAGCTGTTAATTTGTTTTTTCTTTTGTTGGCATTACCTGTTTAACCAATATTATATGTGGAGTAATCGATTCGGGTAACTTATTATATGTTAGAAAGTGGACTTACCCATCACAGCACATGGACTACACATCCTCACATGCATGGGAGAATGCCCCACAATTGTTTAATCAGCGATTGTCCCAACCATGGTCATGCGTAACATCGATTTCTAATTATTAATTGATAATCTCTCTCTCCCTCTCTCTCTCTCTCTCTCTCTCTCTCTCTCTCTCTCTAGTGCATAGAGCCCAACCATGGCAGAAAGCTTTTTCATTGGAAATGCATATACCATTGATTGCTCCCCAGAATCAATTTCAGATATGTTCTTTTGATTAAGGTTATACCAAAATAAGGCCATTATGGCGTCTGCTGCAACAGACCTCTTCCTTGGCAAATTTGTTGCCATTCTAGAGAGTGAAGCAGCCTCCATAGCGGGTGTTCGTGATCAAGTTGATGAGATTAAGCAGGAGCTTGTATTCATGAAATCCTTCTTAGATGATGCTGACGGCGGAGAGCAGGCACACACACAAGTAGAGAAAGCGTGGGTCGCAAGCGTTCGAGACTTGGCCAATGATGTTGAAAACACCATTGATGAGTTCATGTATCACGTGTACGAGCAGCGAAATGGCGGTCGATTTGCCAGGTGGATCCACAAAACCATTCACTTTCCAAAGCACCTGTGGTATAAGAGTCGAATAGCCAACAAGTTACAGAAAATCACAATGGCGATTAGAGCTATTCCAGAGAGAAATCAGAGATATCGTGGTGCTGCAGCTGTAGAAGTAAAAAGTACTTCTGAGGATATTCGAAGATGGGTGCAGAACCAAGCGGAGTCTTCTCTTTATCATCAGGAGGATGAACTTGTCGGGATTGAAGGCGATAAGAACATGTTACTGCGATGGCTGATGGATGAAGCGAAGCACCAAACTGTTGTGTCCGTGGTAGGGATGGGAGGATCAGGGAAGACAACTTTAGTTGCAAGGACCTTCAAAGATGACATTGTGAAGAGACATTTCGAATGCTATGCGTGGATTACTGTTTCCCAGTCTTATGTGATTGAAGACTTACTTAGAAGATTGATCAAAGAATTCCACAAAGCAAAGAAGGAAGAGGTCCCTGCAGACATGAATGCCATGAGTTATAACGAATTGCTGGAGATTTTGGTGAACTACTTGGAGACTAAAAGGTACCTAGTTGTATTGGATGACGTGTGGGATGTCCACCTTTGGGAGAAATTAAGGTTTTCATTTCCAGATAAACAACTTGGAAGTCGAGTCATGCTTACAACTCGAAGAGAAGACATAGCATCCTCTTCTTTTGGAGTTGAAAGCCATGTTCACAAGATTCAACCGTTGGAAAGGGGTGATGCGTGGGAGCTCTTCAGCATGAAAGCATTCTCAAGTTATCAGAACAAATCTTGTTCACCTGAACTTCTGCCTTTAGCTTGGGAACTTGTGGAAAAGTGTGAAGGCCTACCACTAGCGATCGTTGCCTTAAGTGGTCTCATGTCTTCTAAGAAGTCACTTACAGAATGGAGCACAGTCTACAACAGCTTAAATTGGCATCTAACAAACAATTCTTTGTTAGAACCTATGAAGATGCGCATCTTGTTGTTTAGTTTTAATGATTTGCCATACCGACTAAAGCAATGCTTTCTATATTGTTCCCTTTTCCCTGAAGATTATGTGATCATAAATAATAGGCTCATTAGATTGTGGATTGCTGAAGGATTTGTTGAACGTGTCGAAGGGCTCACGCCAGAAGAAGTTGCAAATAGCTATCTTATGGAACTCATTTTTCGTAACATGCTACAGCAAAGGTTTCGAGGATCCCTCCCATCATGTAAGATGCATGATCTTTTGCGGGAGATTGCTCTGTCTATAGCAAAAAAAGAAAAGTTTGGCGATGTACATGAGGGGAGTGAAACAGTAGAAGAAACTGGGGCACTCCGTTTGTCAATTCAAACAACTAATGAAGAAATTGGAGCAGGCATAGGTATGTCACGACTCCGTTCATTTCTCGTCTTTGCCACTGTCGTATCCTCGTTCTCTTTCTCAAATAAATTACCTTTTGACCTTAAATTGTTGAAGGTTCTAGATTTGGAGGATGTCCCAATAGATAATCTGCCAGACAGAGTAACATGCTTATTCAATTTAAAATATTTAAGTTTGTTGGGAACTCTAATTAAGGAGCTTCCAGAATCCATTGGACAGCTCCGCAACCTTCAGACCTTGAACATCATGGAGACAAAAATAGAGGCCCTTCCAAGAGGGATTTCCAAGTTGCTAAACTTACGCCATTTACTTGTGGGCAGGTTCATTTCCAGAAAGATGATTGGGGTAAGAATACCAGCAAGTATTGGTAAGATGAAGAAATTGCAATCTTTGGCGTATATTGAATCAGAAGGACGCGTTATTAGACTTATTGGAAGTATGACCCAGCTTACGTTCCTTGGCATTACAAATGTGAAAGAAAGAGACGAGGAGGACCTATGTGCCTTAATTCAAGAGATGAAGGTCCTTTCCCGCTTGTTTTTATTTGCAGCCGATGGAGAGGAATTTCTTCGAGTCGACGCATTGTCTTCACCGCCTCCCTACCTTGATATACTTTACTTGAGCGGCAAACTGGAAAAGGTACCACATTGGTTTTGTTCACTCCACTCTCTCACATATTTGGATCTGCGTGAGTCCAGACTTGAAGAAGATTTACTACCTCATATTGAAGCATTGCCCTCTCTACATACTCTTCGGCTTGTGAATGCCTCTGTTAGGAAAGAGTTATGTTTCGACAGAGGCTTTGTGAAGCTTCGGCTTTTGTCGTTGTGGGATCTCGCATTATTAAATAAGATAACTATAGAAAAAGGGGCGATGCCAAATCTCGAGTTCTTAGGCATTCGTAGGTGCTTGACATTAGAAACATTGCCACAGGGTATTGAGCACCTTACTAAACTACAAGGATACAGATTTGATATTGTTTCAGAGAAGTCTAGAGAGTCCATAAAAGAAGGAGGTGTGGATCATGCAAGGATGCAACTCGTCGACGAGAGATGTAAGAAATATGCGTAAGTATCTTTTATCCTTTCATTGACTTTCCTAAACTTAATGATTTGGAATATTGCACTAGTGTTCAAAATTGCTCTCATTCACATCTCTGTTAATGGATGTAAAGCCATATAGATTGTTTGTTAATTACAATATTGCTTTTGTCTTTTTATATATTTTGCAGAGACAAGTCCTGGGATTGAAGATTTTACCCATGAGTTTAGGGGTGGGAAGAACTTTTCGTCTTGTTTTGACCCCAAGACTGATCTAGATTGGCTTCTTATTTGCTCTTTTTGAAAATCAAATGCCTTTTTGTGTGTTTTAAGTTGCATGTAATAAAATTCGAGTTTGCATCTGTCATTTCAGCAATTGGCAGATGTATCTCGATGATAAGCTTTTAAGATTTGGACCATGGATTCTTTTATATTCTCTTCTATGTTAATTGTGTTTGTATTTTCAGGTTTTTTCTTTGGGGTCAGATTTTGAACTTTCAGATTGGCTAAATATAAAATACAGAATCTGAATTGCTTTCCATGAGAAGTTCTATAACACAGGAATGTCAATGTAGAGGTATCTCAAGTCAATTATGCATTGTTATGTGAGGAAACTAAAACACATTACAATGTGTAATTGATTTGAAATGCCGCCACAATGACATCCATGACATAGGTAAGTTTTTCATCGCCCTTATAAATCCTATTGAGTAACCTGTTAGAATCTTCTCTCCAAAGGCGGCTCTTCTGCGGCGGTTGACCTCGCAGTGCCCTCTCCCCTCTTTCACCCCCATTTGTGACAAGGATGCGCTCAAATATTTGATCTTATCTAAGGAATGAAATGTAGCAAACAAAACTATATAAATTTAAAACATGTTTGACAGGGAAAATAAAAAGACATTCGTTTTAGGCAGTAGCCGCTTCCACGTGGAACCGTACGTGGGGGGCTAATAACGGTTTTAACCAAAACTCCAGGGACTCCCTCAGAGCCATGGATGAAGAATACGACGTCATAGTGCTCGGAATGGGCCTCAAAGAATGCACTCTCAGCGGCTGGGTAGGTTTTTTTAAAATATTTTATTTTTATAAATACATCTTTTTAATTATTTCATTTGTAAATATTTACTATTAGTTTTTAAATTTATTTAAATATGGTGTATTAGGGGTATTTCTGGTAGTTAAATAGGGTGTACTTAGTTAATTTTATATTTTAATTTAAATATTATGGTGTACTTAGATCATAGGGTGTACTTTAATTTTAGGGTTTGTTTAGCAACACTTTTTATCTAATCGCTTCTTATAAGGTTTTTCTTTGTAGGGAAGATTGGATTGTTAGATGTTGATTCCTCTTCTTTAGAGTAGTTTAAATTATCGTCCAGTAAATTTAGACTATAGAAAATTAGTTTTTTTTTTTTCCATAACTGTACTCAATTTCCTTGCTTTCAGTCCTTCACATTATTTTGTTGTGGGTCAAATCCCTAATCAAATTTCAAAACTTGATCGGTCAGATTTTATGGGAACTTCAAAATACCTCCTATTTTTTGTGATTTATTTGTCAACAGAGTTTTGTGGAATTCAATGCCAATTGGTCTTTGACTTATTATAAGGTTTCGAATTTTCCAATACCTAAAATTGAATACAAAATAATCTACATATTATCACCACTAAGGATTCTTAGGTATTTTGGGTTCTATTGTGGTTGTTTTATGGAGAAGGCGACTTTAGCCCAGTGGATATGAACATGGTTTGCTCTATGCAATCAAGGGTGAGATATATTTGAGGGTCGCTCTCTGGTTCACGCGAGGAGAGCTTTAATGGCTAGGTTTAGGGCTTCTCCAGTTTTCTTTACTCATTCTTTGTACCGTCTCTCTCACTTTTCTCTGATTGTCTCTCTGGGTTCTTCTTGGTGTATTGGGTATGACCTTTTTTTTTTTTGCTCTTTTGTTCTCCGTGGGGTAGATGTGTCGACTTCCTTTCTGGGTTCCCAAGGAGGCAGTCGCTGGTGAGGGATCTCCATCTTAATACTATGGAAGTGATCACCGCCTCTTCTGCTCAAGGGAATGACAAGTATGTGGCACCAAACGGGAATTAGAAGAGAGTGAAAACTAGTGTTCGTCATCTGATTGTTAGTGGCATGGCTTTTTCTGGTAAGTGTAGTTTTTGTATCGAGGATTTTGTTGACAAGGTGAAGGAGACCAGCCTCGAGGGGTCTCCAAGGTCTCCTTAATAATTCTCTTGTGGAACGTTCTTGGGCTTGGCAACCGATGAACATTCCTACTATGAAGATCTTTTTTCGAAAATTTCTTCAGGCTAAGAGGCCAATCTTGATTTCCCTTGCTTGTCAACTAGGGTTCTGGATCAAGAAAACTGGAGGTGGCGGTTGGTGTTTGGCTGGATCTGTTATGATGCTCATAATGCGTTTTGACATTGTACGAAGAACTATGTTGCTATCTTTAGATCATAGGAGGCTTTCTTTGATAGTACCTGTGTAGTGATGGATGTGTTTCAATGGTTTTGCGGTTGGGTGATTGGCTGGTAGGGATGGCAATAGGTAAGGTAGGGGCCAGGTATGACAATACCATCCCCATCCCCGCTCTCCATCCCCTCCCTCGTCCCGAACCCATCCCCATTTAATAGGTTTCAGGGAATCCCCGTCTCCGTCCCCATCAGGGGACTATCCCCTATACTAGCCCCTAATCCTCGATTTTTTTTAAAAAATATTTTCTTTTTTGCATAAAAAATATTTATCATACATTTAAAAATTAAGTTTCATATTAAATTATCATTCAACACATCCAAATTAACTAGAAAGTTCTACTCAACCATTCAAAATCACATCAATTCAATTTGACAAAACAAATTATAGGGGTATTTTTGTTCTAGCAGCCTGACGAATGGGCTTGGACTGCCATAAGAAGAAAAAGAAACAAAATTCCCCAAGTGCCTGAGTTCGAAACCAAGCTCCCAAAAGAGTTTGTGAAAAATCGGATGAGACTTTAGAAAAAACACTCTTAGGTTCTTTTCACCATTAGCCAAATAAACATGATAAATCGATTAATGGCTTAGCTTGAGGAGCTTGTGGCATGAGAGCTAAGCTTTCACAAGTTTAGCAATTTGAGAGAGAGAGAGAGAGAAGCATGAATTTCTTACAGAGAACAATGGTTTGAAGTGGGCAGAGGAGGATTAGAACGATTTCTTCCTCAAAGGAAGAAGAAAATGAACAAAGAAGAGGATTGGGTGGTTTGAGTAAATTTTCAGTTGCTTGACAATGCTTGGTCAGGCCTTGAATGGGTTGGTTTTCTGGGTAGCTGAGGCCCTCTTTTATAGCCACAAAGAACCCTAATTTTGTCTTAACTTTTCCTTCCCCTTTTTCATTTTTTCTTCCTACTTGATCTAATTTGGCGAAATCCTCCTATCCAAGGTGCATGGGTAAGGAACCCTTTGTGGTTTCAAGGGTTCGACGCAGCTGGACCTCCCCATGAGGGTGAGGCGCCACCTGCTTTCCCTCTTGGTTTTCAAAACGAAGCTTGTAATGGAAAAGAAAATGGGTAGAGCTTTTGCCCGATGGGTATTCATCCTACCCTTCATAGATTTCCATTGGTCTCTACCATAGCTCCTTTGTTGGCCGTTCTTGGAGTTCTAACAGAGGTGGAACTTGGTGCTAGATTTTTATAAGTTGGGCTGGGCTTTTCCCAAAGCTAAGGGCCAGTGATATTCTACTCTTCAGAATTGGTCACTTGTTTTCGTCAAGCTGGAAGCAGCTTGTCTGTTGCGTTTTTAACAAAGTATTTGGGCATTCTAATTTACATAGGATTTTCTAAGCAAACCACTGTATTCTTCCTAAGGCATTGGGTCATATTCTCTCTCTCATGCTAGCGCATGTGTTTGGGGCCAAGAAATGGGCTTGAATTTTGGTACTCCCAAGTAGCCCACAATTCTCATTCCTTGATCCCTTAAATGGGCCTTGTGAACGCTTGTACCCATCCACACCACAACCTTCTCAGCAAGTCCGGGGTAATTTTGTGGCTTGGGCCCACTTAAGCTTGTGGCATAGCTTGGTGTTAGAGTAATGGCTCTTTTTGCGTGACACCTACACTTGTGGTTAAGTTTTATTATTCCGTGATAGGGTATAATTGGGCCAAGTAACACCTAATGAGTATGTAAGCGTGATTTTTGTAAAGTTGGCATGTTCTTGGCCCTTTCTGCACGTGCTTGCTTGGCATGATGCGTGGCCAGTAGCTTGTATTGGTGCCTCATACAAATTCTCTTTTGTCCTGATTGCACCTCTTTTGCGTTTAATTATCTATGTTGGGCCAATAATTAATTTGGGCTTAGCCCCTTGGATTTTTGGGCCTCAACACAAATATATATAATCTTCATCACGATCATCTTACAAATTTTGGGGGATGCGGCTGAGGGGGAAAGTATAAATATGTAAACATAAATTTTCATCTTACAAATTTTCATTGGTTGCAACTTGCACATGGAAACATAATATATAATACATGTATATACGTTTATGTTTGTTGTTTGTGAAGGGTAGGCTGTGGGGCAATACAGCTAGAGATAGCTCCTTTGGCAGTGGTAAACACCATTCAAACTGGTGGGGCTGGTGCTCAAATCGCCATTGGTAAAGCCCTAGAGGCCACTGCTATGGCAGCTGGAAAGAAGCTGGTGGAGTGGAGTGATGCGGTTGCAATTCAAGTGTTGAGGCCCAAAAATTCAAGGGGCTAAACCCAAATTAATCTTTGGCCCAACACAGGTGATTGGATGCAAAATAGGCTCAATCGGGATAAAAGAGAATTTATAAGAGCCGCCAACACAAGCTACAAGCCACGAATCATGCCAAGTAAGCACGTGCAGAAGGGGCCAAGAACATACCGACGTTACTAAATCACGCTCACATGCTCATTCGGTGCTACTTGGCCCAATTATAGCATATTACGGCATAATAAAACCCCAAGCACGAGCATAGATATCATGCATGAAGAGCCACTACTCTAACACCAAGCTACGCCACAAGCTTAAGTGGGCCCAAGCCACAAAATTAACCGGGGTTTACTGAGAAGGTTGTGGTACGGAAGGAAACAAGCAATGACAGGGCCCATTGAGGGTTCAAGGGATGCAAGTTTTTAAGCCACTTGGAGGCTTTAAAACTCAAGCCCGTTCCTATAACCCAAGCACATGGGTTAGCATGAGAGAGAAGAGAAAATTGCCCCATGCTCTAGGAAGACACCAAGTAACCTACCAAAATACTTAGCCCAACCCACATCTATAGAGTGCCCCAAAGAAATTAGCAAAAGCCCTTTCCAGCAGTTTGACGAAAATCCACTAGAAATAATAGGCCAACAACCCAACGTTACGCACAAGCCCAGTCCAGCAGCTTGTGGAAAAGCTGTCATCGTGTTCTACCTCTGATGAGACTCCAAACAAGTCAGACAAAGGGCCAAGGCAAGAACCAGCAGAAATTCATGGGTAAAGGGAAAATACCCATCGAAAAAAAGGCTCCACCCATCTCTTTCCCCATTACAAGCTCTGTTTTGAAAACATTGAGAAAAAGCAAAGTTGTGCCTCACTCCTGTGGGGAGGTCCAGCTGCATCAAAATCGTTGGAACCACAATACTTCCTTTCCAATATGCCTTAATAAGAGAATTGCACCAAAATAGGACTAAGTAGGGAGCTGCCAAGGGAAAAGGAAGAGGAAGACCAGACACAATTAGGGCTCTTAACGCCTATAAAAGCAGGCTTTTGCTACCCAGAAAAACCAACCATGCATAGCCTGACCAAGCTTTGTCAAGCATCCGAGAATTCTTTCAAGGCATCCAATCCCCTCTTTCGTTCGTTCTTCTTCTCCCCCGTAGTATAGAATTCGGGCCAACATTCCCCTGCTCACTTCGGGCTCCTTTTTTTTCTATAAAGAACTCATGCCTCTCTCTCTCTCTCTCTCAAATTGCTAAACTTGTGAAAGCTTAGCTCCCATGCCACAGGCTCCTCAGGCTAAGCCATTAGTGAATTTATCATGCTTATTTGGGTGTTAGTAAAGTGATCCTAAGAGTGTTATTTTAAAATCTCATCAGATTTTCTAAAAACTCTTTTGGGAGCTTGGTTTCGAACTTAGGCATTTGAGGGATTTTGTTCGTCATCTTCTTACAGCAGCCCAAGCCCATTCGTCAGGCTGCTGGAACAAAAATACCCCTACATAAATTTTATTGATGCCTCCAAGGAAGAAAACCAGGAGCAATACCATGGCCTCCCAAGATGGACCCAACCATGGTGATTCCGAATCAAGGCAAAATGCCTCCTTTAGAAGACAAGAACATGCAAGTGAGGGAGCTTTCACCCTTATCACAGCTATGCAGGTTATGGGGGAAACCCAGAGGGAGATGATGGACACTATCAAAGAATTAAAAAAAGCTGCCTCCAAGCCAGCGAAGATGACAAGTCCGTAAGAAGAATCCGCCGGAAAGGGTCCGAACTAAAGGGACCGTCTTTTGTCACCTAGGAGGATGTCGTTGCCATGCTGGAGAAGGAGCTTAGTTGAAGCCAGGAGGATTGGAAGTACATTCCTCACCCACCGTACCCAGCAAGCTTACTCCAGCAACCCTATCCCAAAGGTTACGAAACACCGACCTTTGCTCTTTTCGATAGGAGGAAAGGAAGCCCAAAGGAACATGTCAACCGATTCCTTGATGCTTTGGGACCACACGCCGGTGATTATAATCTTCGACTCTGAGAATTCTCAAAGAGCCTCACTGATCGGGCTTATACATGGTACACCACGTTGGCACCAGGCTCTATGCGTTCTTGGGACCATTTGGCAAGCAGGTTTTGTAAAAAATATTTTCAGCACGAGGATAGGCACCACCAAACAGCTCAACAACACTCGCCAAAAGCAAGGGGAGGATCCCGTGGACTTTGTGAAAAGGTTCCGGGACTTGGCTCTCGATTGCTATGACGAAAAAGATGAAGAGGCACTTGTTGAGATTTGCATCAGAAACATTGTAGCAGACTATAGAGTGTACTTGGAAAATATTGGCATCAGTCAATTTTCCCGGCTGCTGGAAGCGGTAAGGAAGACGAGCATGTCTGTCAAGCCGGCTGGACAAAGAAGTGGAGGAGTGAGAAGAAGTAATCACATCAGACGTTGGCCACAGATGATAAGCCATCTAATGACTACAGCTAACGCAAACGAAAGGATAGGGAGACATACCCGCCATTACCTTGCAAAGATGAAGAGTTTCATGCCATCCTCGACACGATGATTGCTGACGGTGCAATCAAACCCGTTAGGCCCTGCAAGGTTCCCACCAGGGAAGAAAAGAATGATCCCAGATATTGTCGCTATCACCAGTTTGTAGGACATCCGACCACCGCTTGTCAGAGTTTAAGGAGGATCTTACATGGCAAAATACATGAGGGGGTTCTTGAGCTTCCCTCTAGGAAGCAAACTATTGATGAAGACCTTTTACCGAAACGAAGGGGGAAATAGACAGCTGTTGTTGTTACATGTTCGGATGATTTGCTCGATGATGACGAATTGTGCCACCCATGGAGGAATAATCTGAAGCAACCGGAGGCCATTTGGGAGCCTTGTGGAAACATGGATAAAGCTTACTAGTGCAAATACTCGAAACCATCAAGCTACGACACGCCATGGCGACTCGCTGATGGATGGGATGGCTGTGCAGACAATGGAGTGTTCATGTTGGACATGCCGGAAGAACAATGCCAGGGAGCCTCGTCCGAACAGCAGGAAACGGCTGCTGTAACATTTCACACTCTTACAGTGAGGTAACTGTAATGGAACGATATCTAGGCTTGAAGCAAGGACCCACAGCTTCACAAGTCCTCCAGAGGAATCCAAGAGTTAAGTCGCTCTTTGACCAACTTGGTTTCGGACCTCAAGCGAGGGAAGCAGCTGTTGTAGCCCTCATGAATATTTCTGCAGAATCCAACCCCCATTGCTTCACTGCTCAACCTTAAAGGTCATTCTTGGAAAATGACAATGCTATTGTTTTCACAGATGAAGACATGGAAGTTCCATACCCGGATCATAGGAGGCCACTCTACCTGGAGGGGCAGATCAATGATGTGTTTATACGAAGGGCTTTGGTAGACACGGGTTCTTCTGTCAACATTTTGTCTTTGTCTGTACTTACAGTAGTTGGTATTCCACTATCCAAGATCGTGCAGTCCCAGACAAGCATTAGCGACTTTGGGAATCAAAGTGAAGTTACAGTTGGATACATGCAAGTAAATTTGAAGTTAGGGCCAATCCGTTCACTTACCAAGTTCTATGTGGGGGACGTAGATGTGGCTTATCACGCTTTGCTGGGAAGGCTATGGCTCAACAAGCATAAACTGGTGGTCTCTACTTACCATCAATGTGTAAAAGGAATGATTGGGCTAAGGCCACTTCGTATACCTGAGAACCAAGCACCTGTCAACCAAAATGAAGCTCACTACTCCGAGGCGAGTTCTACACTGAATGCACAGCGCCGGAAGCAACCCATCCAAGGATTTCAGGACTTACCTGCCGTCGTGGACCAAAATTCGTGATCTAAGCGACGAGGAGCTTATAACCATCGTTGATCGAGAAAGAAAAAGACACTCGGAGGTCAACAACCATGCCCACGATCATCCTGAATGCTCAAAGGTGATGCTGCCAGATGGACGCACTGTATACCGCTTATGGCGGTATTGGGGCTTGACCGTATCCTACGGGAAAGCCCCTAGTATGGAGGAGAAGCCCTGCAAGTAGACGGCCGTAAGAGTCCAAATGACAAAGCACCCCTACCTTGTGCCTTCCAAGAACCAATGACAGCACCCAAGCACATGCAAGATGGCTCAACGGCAGTAGCTAAGCAGTTGGGAACAATTGATTTGAGTAATGACCCTCTGTCCCAAGACCCATCTTTGTTAGTGTTTATTTAACAAGGGAAGAAAAGGAAGCTTTGGTATTTTTGTTGAAGGAATTTCGAGATGTATTTGCTTGGAGCTACGAAGAGATACCCGGCCTTAGTCCAAATTTGGTAAGTCATACGCTGAATATTGAGCTTAGTACAAAACCTGTTGTGCATCCTAGAAGGAATTTTCATCTTAAAATTGAGAAGCAAATCAAGTTGGAAATTGAAAAGCTGTTAGCTGCTGGATTCATCAAGCCAATCAAACACCCGACATGGCTAGCAAATATTGTGCCCGTGAAGAAGAAAACTGGGGTAACCAGAATATGCACAGACTACCGTGATCTCAATCGAGCCTGCCCAAAAGATGTGTTCCCACTGCCCAACATGGATACTTTGATCAATTCAACCTCGGGTCAAGGCATGCTGTCCTTCATGGACGGATTTAGTGGCTATAATCGAATCAAGATGTCTCCCAAGGATGCTGAGAAAATAGCATTTCGAATACCCTACGGAAATTTCTACTACACGGTCATGCCGTTCGGTCTCAAGAACGCTGGTGCTACCTACCAACGGGCCATGACGGCGGTGTTTCATGATATGATGGGAAAATAGGTGGAAGACTACGTGGATAACCTTATAGTAAAATCCAAAACCAGAGAAAGTCATCAAGGAGTTCTGAGGCGGGTGCTGGAAAGGTGCCGGCTGTAGGGTTAAAGATGAACCCAAAGAAATGCGCATTCGAGTCTCATCCGGAAAGTTTCTGGGCTTTCAGGTACACCAGCGTGGTATAGATGTGGATTCTGAGAAAACCAAATCCATATATTCTCTTGCACCACTTAAGAATCCAAAGGAGTTGAAGAGTTTTATGGGAAGGTTGTCATACATTCGGCGTTTTATTCCAGGCCTTGCTGCCATGATAAGTGTTTTCACTCCTTTACTCAAAAAAGGGAAGCCATATATATGGAGCCAGGAATGCCAAGAAGCTTACCAATGGGTGCAACAACTAATCACTAAGCTACCCACAATGAGGGCACCTATTCTGAGGCTTCCACTCAAGCTTTACTTGGCTGCAACGAATGCTGCAGTCGGAGCGTTGCTTGCCCAAGATGACCATGAAGGGAGGAAAGCCCCATTTATTATGTAAGCCGACAACTAAGAGGAGCTGAAGCAAGGTACCCAAAAACGGAACTCTTATGCCTTGCTCTTGTCTATGCTGCCCCGCGTTTGCGACACTACTTCCTTGCTCACAAGCTACAACTCATAGTAAGATCCGACCCCGTAAAATATCTGCTCACGAGGCCGGTGTTATCTGGTGGTCTCGCACATTGGTTGTTACAGCTATCTGAATTCGATATCACATGCGCAACTCCTAAGGCCATCAAGGGACAAGCTGTAATTGACATGCTAGCTTTATTTCCCGAAGTAGAGGAATCAACTCTTTCCGAGGAAGTCCTGGGAGAGCTGCCGGAAATGGTTGTTACTGTTATAGAGGAGGAGCCATGGACCCTCTACTTTGATGAGTCTTCCACATCAAAAGGTGGAGGGGCAGGTGTGGTGCTCATTAATCCCGATGGGCAAGCTACGGCTCTCTCATTCAAGCTAGACTTTCCATGCACGAACAATGTGGCAGAGTACGAAGCTTTTATTATGGATTGTCCACAACAAGAGAAATGGGTGCAGAAAGGGTGAAGATCATCGGCGATTCGAACCTAGTACTAAGCCAATTGCAAGGAAGCTTTGCTGTAACTGAAGCAACCTTGGCACCATATCGGACAGCTGCTAAAAGGCTCATTAATTCTTTCAAGAAAATTGTGATGGAGCACATTCCAGGAGTCACCAATAGGTACGCTGATGCTTTGGCCACATTGGGATCAAAGCTCTCATTTGTACAAGAGTAGCCCAACATCATCGTAATAAGGAGAAGCACACCAGGGATCGAAGCAATGGCCCAGGAAGACCTGCTGGAAGAGGATGATTGGAGAAAGCCATTGAAGAAAAAATTAGGTGAAGGGAGTAGCATTAAAGACTTGAAAGATTATGTGATTATCTTTGGGGAACTCTACAGACGTCTTCCGGGAGGTGTTCTAACCCGGTGCGTTGGGGTGGAGGAAGCAAGAAGGAGGTTGCAAGAGGTACACAATGCCACCTGCAGCTTGGAACCAGTAATCAGCCTGTACCGGTGCTTGCAACGCAAAGGTTATTATTGGTCAGAGATGAAGAAGCAAGCAGCTGAACTACAATCCAATTTTCCCACCTGTTCTACGATACCCTCCACGGAGGAGTCATTCACCGTTTCATTTGCAGAAGATTGGAGGACTCCATACTTGGCATTCTTTGTTGGAGGAACTCTGCCGACCAACTCCAAGCTTGCCTACAAGCTCAAAAAGACCATAAAAAGGTATTTCGTTGATGGGTCAACTTTCTACCGGAAAGGGGTTAATGGTGAGCTGCTATAATGCTTGGGAGAATCGGAGGCACGTCAAGCCATGCAAGAAATACATGCTGGAGAGTGCGGAGAACACCAAGGAATGAAGAAACTTCACCGGCAACTACTAAGCGTTGGATATTACTGGCCTACCATGAAGAAGGATGCACATGACTTTGTTAAGAGATGCCATACGTGCCAAATCCATGCTAATTTAAGTCACAAACCTGCTACATTGCTACAAGACATGCGCACTCCCTGACATTTCCATACCTGGGGGCCCGATTTAATTGGGGCAATCCATCCCCCTTCCGATGGCTACAAATGGATCTTTACCGCTACAGAATATTTCACAAAATGGGTCGAGGCAATTCCCCTTCGAAAGGCCACACGAGTTGCTGTCTCGAACTTCATTCGGGAATACATTGTGTGCAGATTCGGAATCCCATACAAGATGGTCACCGATAATGGCACACCTTTTGTTAACAAGCAAGTGAGTTCAACCCTTAGTGGGTACGGTATCAAGCATCGACGCTCTACACCTTCTTACCCGCAAGGAAACGGACAAGCAAAAGCTACCAATAAAACGATACTGAAGATTTTGAGCAAGATGTTATATGAGTACCAAGGGAGTTGGAGCATTCACCTACCGGATGCTTTGTGGGCTTACCGCACCTCACCAAGGAGTGCTATAGGTTTTTCACCTTACTCACTTGTGTACGGGTCTAAGGCTATTTCACCTGTGGAAATCACCATTCCAACAGCCAGAATAGCGGCTGTCAATGATCTTGAATGGGATGCGAAGACATGCTCAGATTGGCGTTTGCTAGACCTCGAAGCGGTTGATGAGAGAAGGATGGAAGCAGAAAGAAGGATGGCACTCTACCACAAGATTGTTGCCCAAGCATATAATAGGACCGTTAAGCCTCAAGCCTTCAAGCAAGGAGATCTCGTGCTAAAAGTCGTTGAACATGTGAGAAGGCAAGTGTCGGGACCTTCCAAGTTTGCCCCACAATGGGAGGGTCCATTCGAAGTCAAGGAGGTACACAGCAGTGGTTATTATCGCTTGATCTCTGTCAAAGAAGGCATGCTAACGGATCTCATCAATGGAAAATAGCTCAAGCCCTACTACTGCTAAGTGGGCATAATATCTTATTTTCATGTTATCGCATTTCCTTTTGTTTAAAAAATATTGTCTCCTTCTATATGCTCGCTTTTGTTTTGAAAAGCTTTTGTAAGAATGTACCGTCATGGTAACATGGGATTTGAAATGAAAATGAAAGAGTATTTTGAAAAGAAAATTGTCTCTGGAAGTTTGCCCTTTTTCGTGTCCTGAATTCCTTTTTGAGCATACGTTTGCAATTATATATACGGCAGGTATTTCAAAAATAATAATAATAAATATAGAAGAAAATATTACTCAGCAAAAGACATGCCAAGCAAAGCAATTTGAATGGGATCCTAGGTCAATAGCAGATCTCGCGCTTTAACAAAATGAAAAGAAACACGCCAGGCTAAACACTCGCAAAAGGAAGCTAACATGCTCATAAGGTCCAAGAACCTTCAAAGAAGATAGGCAGAGTGTCAAAAGGCCATCTTAACAAAATTTTGGCAACAACCACCATACTTCAAAAGGATACCCAATTTGTAGAAAAAAATAACTCAAGCAAAGGATTTCACCAACCAGGCATTTTATACATGTTAAACAAAAGTTACAATGTGTTTCTGGCAAAAAAAAAGGGGGACATAGGTTCCGGCAGCTAGAACACAATAGCACTACAATGCCAAGCTGCCACCGTACAAGTTTTGCAACATAAATCAGATCAAGCTATACAAGCTAAGAAGTAATGTGTGCTTCAATCTCAAACGAAACTCTAGAATGTGTCAAGCTAGTCAATCTTACACCAAGCAAAATACGACCTGCAAGACAGAACAAAGAAAAATGTCAAGAGAAATCAGGGTAACATTGAACATATGTAGAATGAAGAAGGGACGAGAAGTCACGAACCTCAAAGTACCATCAAGGATGGCTAGAAAAGAACAGATGAGGCCTTGTGAGAAGATCTTGTCACTGCTTCCATCACGCAGTTAGCACTATCAGGGGAGACACCTTGGGCATAAAGGAGGCCACGCAATTCCCTACCACGGTTTTCCACTCACGCTTGAAGACCAAAGCCTTTGCCGCTACCCTTAGTTCATTAGGGCCAGGATTTGACTTCATGTTATGGAACAGCCCGTGCCCCAAATACGGCACGTGCCAAATCCTTCACCAGTTCGAAGAGACTCGCTCAAAGCCCAAAGTCATAGCCTCACAAACCGCATCTCGCCAAAGAAAGGAGCTGTGATCGCGTGATGTCCAGCGGTGCACGGTATCCATCCCATGGAGCACCAAGCCGAGGATCCGGAAAGCAGCACATCGCGAGAAAGAAGAAGTAATACCAGTCATGTCCATAAAATCCCCGTACTTGTCTAGAAATTTCTCCAAAGCTGCGACCATCTCGGGATAAACAAGAATTCTCCGGAAGGGTGCGTAACCATTGAACCGATGAGAGCGGCAGGAGTTCATCTGCGGATCGAAGAACCCGAGCACCACTGTCAAAGAAGGCCATGAATGCAGTAAATGATTCCTCCCACTCCAGCCATGACATGTTAGGAGGGTGTTCTGCAGCAGCATTCCCAGAACGGTAATGATAGCTCAGGCGTTTTCAGCAGCGCTCACGCTGTTAGGTTGAACCGCTGGAAGAAGTGCTAGGGGACTAGGCCCTGACGCCCGGAGAAGTGGTTGAATATGGGATGGAACGGGCAGGGTCTCGTGGACGGCAAAAGTGTTGCTTCGGAGGGCTCTGGAAGGGTTGGCGAAATAGCAGGTCAAGGTCCCTCTGGAGAAAATGCCGGAAGATAGGTGGTAAAGGGCTCGTGACTTGGAACGTAGGTGTTTCATGCCGAGAATTCGTTGGTGTCATGGTTGGAGAAAATCTTGTAAGGGCTGCCTTAACCAGTGTATTGAATGTGTTGAAGGGAGAAGGCATTACAGGCACAATTTCAAGTTCGAAGGGACATACTCACCTGCAAAAAAAAAAATGTCCATGCAAGGATCAGATAGATAATTGACAGGTGATGGGCATTGGCAGATGAGTAGGAGAAGAAGGTAAATGGAATATTATCGCACGGATACCTCGGGGACTCCGGTCAAGAATGGCTACAAGAGGCTTGAGCCCTCAACAATGTCAGTAACCTACAAGATAAGCATGAGTTGAGTGAACAGATTATGGTGTGAAGAAGGAAAGGAGGACAGAATTTAAAATGCGTCGATTACCACTAAAATGGCGCATCGCTACCAACAGACCCAAAGAAAGTATCTGAACCACCTTGTCCTCCTGGATAGTCGCTGGAATAAGTAAATGCATCCTCATTGTAATCATCATTGTAGTCCTTGTCAGAATCTTCACTGATGTCATCAACGTTCTCTTACTCTGGAACATTAGCCTCGAATTCGGTGGTGCCGCCATCATCACTATCATCGTCAACTGTCACCATGGTTGGAGTTCCGGCGGCTTCAACGTTACTGGTGCGTGTTCCAGTAGATCTTGCATGTAGAATGCGCATGCTACGACGTTTAGGGGTCACTTGAGGAGATACCGGGAGTGTGTCACTTCTCTTTCTCTTTGGGGTTGTACCCATTTTCCTTATATATAAAATATATATATATATGATAAATAAGTATGTACCTAAGTATCATACACGCATAACAAGTAAAGAAGGCACAAAGAAGTATTGGAAGTGGGGGTACTTACAGGAAAAGGTGAGGTTTCCAGCGCCTTGCCATTTACTTAGGCTCTTAGATACAACAGCTTGAAGGTCGTGAACGTCCCAGGGGAGTTGCTTCTTTAGTCCGAGGGGGCCACTTGGTGCTACCCTTGGGATGAACCTTCTAAGTTTACCGGTACTTGGCTCCTTCCCTACACTTTGCTTCATTTCCGCTTTGGTGGACGCTGGTGTCACAGCTTTTCCAGAGCTATGGGGACTCTGCGTCCTTGGCTTTGAGCTTGTCTTGGGAAATTCTCTGACGACGTCACCTGACTTGGAAATAAAGGGCAAATTGCGCTTTTTGCTTAGAGGGATGTCCTTCTCTTCCGACACCAAACCTGCAAGGTGAGCTATTGTAGGAGGCAGTCTGTCCCCGGGAGAGGATTGAAACTCACGGAAGGAAGTGAGGCAACGGTTCCAGTAAGCTTGGTAGCCTCTGGAGAAGCCATCAACCCTTACCTTGCTCGCTAAAACGATGGACCTGCAACTGGGTGGTATGTGGTCATTGCTCCAGAAGATCCTGTGTAGTGCAAAGGGGTCACCATGATTGGGGCTACTGGGAACCCCTTGGTCAAGCTCGAACTGCCGCCTGACTCGATGTGGAGAGTAGGTCACGGAAATCTCTGCGCGATTATCCCCAAGAATAGGTAAGGGGATGGGAGCAAGGTTCAACAAAGCGTACTTTCAGAACTGGCCACTCTGCGATATGGCTGCTGGAATTTCAACAGTATCACTAATGTTAGCATGGAAGGGCACGAAAGTGAAGATCTCTGAGGTACCGTAGGGACGGAAGACAAAATTCTCGACATTATCCAGCAGCTTTAAGAAATTCTAGCCTTTCCGCTGCATCCTCTTGAACCATCTACAAACTAATGGGAGATTGTTTGGCATGAAAGAACCATTGCCCCAGTGAGCCAACTTCATAGCGTGCAAATGGGGGAGTGAATGCACATCCAATCCTTTGAGACGCTCCCACAAGAACACTTGCAAGAAACCAGAATTTAGAAGGGTCTCCACGCCCATGGTTCCTGATGCATTCTTTTCCAGAAGCTGGGTTCAATTGAGTAGATGTTATAGATGTCCCAGGAACATAGGGGCTAAGGGGATGGTGTCTCCTCGGGCTATGGCCAAAGCCAAGGGAAATACACGCTTGTGCAGGTAGTCTTGAGAAAAGTCACAGAGCACGAACCGCCCAAGCCATAGAGCTATAAATACAGCCAACCGGCAAGGACCTTGTCTGTTTGCATCCCCAAAATATTGTATCCGATTCTTGAACCGAAGTGAAGTGCTTTGGGAGAAGTGGGAGCGCCTCTCCGCAAGACTGCAAGCTTGTCCATTTCTTCTAGAGTGAGGGCAATGCCGAAAGAACTACGGTCGCCACAGACAGGAAGGCGAGAGATATTCGCCACGTCTTCAAGGGTAGGGGTAAATTCCCCATGAGCACACAAATGTGTGAGTAGCAGCGCTCCACCTCCGGACCACGTGACGAAGCATCTTCGCTTCGATGTGGATGTCCCACAATTTGGAAAGGAAGATAGCATCAAGGACCTGTGCTTTGTGCAGGATGTTGCATGTGGATGGATCCCGCAGCTCACGGTCGACCCATTCGACCAACCCTGATGCTGCAAGGATATCGGAAGAATAGGGGAACGGCTGGAAAGAGGTCCTTTTCAATGCAACATCTGGATATGGAGGCAAGATCAATTACATGAGTGGTCTCAGGGGATGGTCATCACCGACAACGGGATTCTCACGGGCATCTTCAAGCAATAGGAGCGGCCCTCCCGCCTTAAGATTATCATGCATGGAGTAGAGGTGGTCTAGCATAATCGGTGGAAGGTCAGTAGATGCCATGGTAAGTCCACTAAGTCATAGACACCTGCAAAAAGGAAGAAAGAACAAAATGCATAAGTTCCAGCACCTTCATGAATGTTGAACGCAAGCACATCTCTGTAATGTCATGCTAGGACCATGTCAAGAAAGAAGAAGAAAAACCGATTCAATATCATCATGCAAATCTGTCCTATGAGAGGGAAAAAAAGATCGTCTAATGCTAAAAAAAAAAAAAAAGGAGAAAAACAAGCCACAGGGGTAAATTATGCGAAGAAAGCCATGGAGTAGCTGGTTTACATAGTGCATATTCTTGTTCTTTCCACCATGCTTCGACACCATCTAGAGGTTTTGTGATTAAACAAGGCAAGATATCACCTTAAGCGCACTTAAAATCCCAAATCAGTGGTCCATGCTCGAAATTCGAGCTTAGGGCTTGAGAAATTAGATAAAACCCAGACTGAGAAAAGCGTCCTGTTCATGAGGAATTCTCAGAATATAAAAAGTGCCTCCACATGTACATATGTATGTATATGTATAGATGCATGTGCCCAGAGTAACGAGATGAAGTAAACAGGAGAAGAAATAGGGGAACGATGCTTACCACTACTCTCGATGGAATTCTTCTAGCAGCTTACCAAAATCGAAAGAGGAAGGGACTGCCTTGCGATTCCACTGATGAAATTACCTCATGCTTCGCAAGGTGACTTCGCCAAGCTTGGTTTCGGACGGATTGAGGAACGAATTGAAGAAATTTGAGGGATTTTAAAGAGGAACCGTGGCTTTTCCTAGAAGTTGCAAGTGGTTTCTCCAAGCATAACCAACCAGCGGTTATGGAGGTTGCCTCCTTGCGACTTCTCACTTTTTAGGGTTTGGGTTGTGTGTGAAAGGAAAGCAACGATAACTTAAGAAAGGAGGCAGGTGGCTTGGTCTCTTGCACGCACAGAGGAAAGAAGTTAGAGAATGAAAAGGAAAAGAAAAGAAATAAAATGAAATAAAATAAAATAGATTTGATGGAAGCGCACCTTGGGGAATACGAGAGACCACTGGAAAATAATCATGGCAGCACACATGTGGGAAACGAGAAGGTCACATCAGCAGCATGGATTTGATTTTGCTTTTGGGCCGGGTTTGATTATTTGACCCATCTCAAAGCTGCTCATGGCCCCAATAATCAAGGGGGCTAATGTTGAGGCCCAAAAATCCAAGGGGCTAAAATTAATCTTTGGCCCAACACAGGTGATTGGATGCAAAATAGGCTCAATCGGGATAAAAGAGAATTTGTAAAAGCCGCCAACACAAGTTACAAGCCACGAATCATGCCAAGCAAGCACATGCAGAAGGGGCCAAGAACATACCGACGTTACTAAATCACGCTCACATGCTTATTCAGTGCTACTTGGCCCAATTATAGCCTATCATGGCATAATAAAACCCCAAGCACGAGCATAGATATCATGCACGAAGAGCCACTACTCTAACACCAAGCTATGTCACGAGCTTAAGTGGGCCCAAGCCACAAAATTAACTGGGGCTTACTAAGAAGGTTGTGGTATGGAAGGAAACAAGCAATGACAGGGCCCATTGAGGGTTCAAGGGACGCAAGTTTTTAAGCCACTTGGGGGCTTTAAAACTCAAGCCCGTTCCTATAACCCAAGCACATGGGTTAGCATGAGAGAGAAGAGAAAATTGCCCCATGCTCTAGGAAGACATCAAGTAACCTACCAAAATACTTAGCCCAACCCACATCAATAGAGTGCCCCAAAGAAATTAGCAAAAGTCCTTTCCAGTAGTTTGACGAAAATCTATTAGAAATAATAGGCCAGCAACCCAACGTTACGCACAAGCCCAGTCCAGCAGCTTGTGGAAAAGCTGTTATCGTGTTCTATCTTTGATGAGACTCCAAACAAGTCAGACAAAGGGCCAAGGCAAGAACCAGCAGAAATTCATGGGTAAAGGGAAAATACCTATCAGACAAAAGGCTCCACCCATCTCTTTCCCCATTACAAGCTCTGTTTTGAAAACGTTGAGAAAAAGCAAAGTGGCACCTCACTCCTGTGGGGAGGTCCAGCTGCGTCAAAATCGTTGGAGCCACAATACTTCCTTTCCCATATGCCTTGATAAGAGAATTGCACCAAAATAGGACTAAGTAGGGAGCTGCCAAGGGAAAAGGAAGAGGAAGACCAAACAAAATTAGGACTCTTAACGCCTATAAAAGCAGGCTTTTGCTACCCAGAAAAACCAACCATGCATAGCCTGACCAAGCTTTGTCAAGCATCTGAGAATTCGCTCAAGGCATCCAATCCCTTCTTTCGTTCGTTCTTCTTCTCCCCCTTAGTATAGAATTTGGGCTAATATTCCCCTGTTCACTTCGGGCTCCTTTTTTTTTTTCCTTTCTATAAGGAACTCATGCCTCTCTCTCTCTCTCTCTCTCTCTCTCAAATTGCTAAACTTGTGAAAGCTTAGCTCCCATGTCACAGGCTCCTCAGGCTAAGCCATTAGTGAATTTATCATGCTTATTTGGGTGTTAATAAAGTGATCCTAAGAGTGTTCTTTTAAAATCTCATCAGATTTTCTAAAAACTCTTTTGGGAGCTTGGTTTCGAACTTAGGCGTTTGGGGGATTTTGTTCGTCGTCTTCTTACAGCAGCCCAAGCCCATTTGTCAGGCTGCTGGAACAAAAAAAAACCCCTACATCAAGCAGCCAAAGTCAAAGCCTTATGGTTGACCTAAGTTAGTGTCGGCAAGAAGGGGATGCGACTGCTAGAGCGGAGGGAGAGAGAGAGAGAGGGGTGCGGCTAGAGACATGGCCGGTCTTGAGATTTTGAAGGCCCTGTACAAACCTTAAATTGGGGCCTCACATAAGCTAACACAAACTTACACCATTACGTAATGTCATATAATAAATGTTTTTTATTTCCTTAAAGTGACCAAAGTACACCTACTCCCAAGAGCAAAATTGAAATTTCACAAAGGAATTAAATCGATTAAATTGGGTCAGGCATGTTACACCTTTTGAATAATCACCATGATTGTGATGATGAGTCTTTGTCATCATAGATCATATTCATATATTAAATATTTTTTAACACCTAATTTATTTTGTATCAATATTCCAAGAACATCATTAATTGGATGCAATTTTTTTGGTTGAGTTAGTTGGATGCATTATTTTTGCAAAATTGAATATTTGAGCATATATAAAAACAATCTTGTACATTTTTAATTGAGGTGAGCCCTATATATGGAAGCCTTATCTCTATGGGCACTTGAAAACAAAATCTACATGAGTAATTGAAGAGCTCGGGTCAAGTCAATGGTGGGGACGTACGCACGTGACAAACAATATCTGCACATAGGAACATAGATACTATTGGGGGTAATTAGAATATTCTTGTTGAAGAATATATATATATATATATATATTCAATGTCATCATTTGAGGAATGAAGTGCTTAGTCGTTGGAATATTTTAATGAAATCATGTGGTTGAGATTGATTTAAGTGTTTAAACTTGTTTGCATCTAATGACTTGCCAAAAACCCACATGTACGGACGCTCTATTGCGTCCAAGTGTTATAATATGGATGAGCGATATGGTTAATATTTCCCACTTTTATGATATAATATCAATAAATATACACTTATATATATTCTAACAAATGAGTTATACCATGTGACATACTCTCACACTACATACACTATAATTACTCGCACTTAAAGCATCCACAATGGGGTCCCTAAACCACCTCCTTAGACAAATTTTAGGGAGGAATTGGAAAAATACAACTCCAACCATGCTCTCCATTCACCTCCTAAAATAAAGTGACCTCTAGGAACTCCTAAATCTGAGGAGAGAGAAAGGACTCCTAGTAGCTCCTTATAATTTAATGTTGTTTTGTTTTATGCATAGTTTAAACTTTTAATTAATACAAACTATTTTTTTAAATAGAGATGAGAACCAATCATATTGAATTAAAAAATAACTATAGTATTTATGACTTTCTAACTTAGGGAGTATGATTGGAGTTCCTAAAATAACATTTGTGTGTTTTTAGCTAAATTTTAAATAAAGAATAGGTGCATCACCTTTGCCTACATAATTACTGACTAATTTCTTGTGATCGGGTATTTATTATTTCAGTATGTGGTTGTGAAAGTAGTTGGGATATTGAATGTTGGTGTTGACATAGGACAAGTTGCTTTAAACAATCGTTGCAGCATTATGTGATTGACAGATAGCAGAGCAGTTTCATCTTTCAACATTATGTACGTAATAAATTTTCAACTATAATTTTTATACTACTTTATGCAATTGGATCTTTTTTATTTTATTTTTGTCATTCGATAGGGAGGGGAATGAGGGAGTATTGTATTGGGTTGCCTCAAGATTGTCTTTTACATGAATCGAACTTGGGTGCACTGTGCAAAAATCCTCAAGATTGCCTCAAGATTTTCTTAAGTAAAAATCATCATCAATTAGCATACAAATTACAAATTAAATCATCTTTCATTATATAACCAATCAACATGATAATTAAGTAAAGGCATTTAGTATATGTAAATTGAAATTTAGATACATATTTGATTTGAATTCAGATTTAAATATGACTATTTGCTTTTGAGTGACATCTATGAATTTTTTTGGTCAATTTTTTGTGTTGAAATCCTTGAAATTGAAAAAAAAAATTATCAAAGGATTAAAAAAGAGAGCCAAAGAGAGATGATTATTACTTACAGAAAATAACGTGTTTGCCTTTTTATTATTATGATTATTAATTTTTGTTTTAAAAAAAATCAAAAAAGAACTAAAACTATGATCTACACAAGTAGGTTTTGAAGGCGCGCCCTGAATAAAAGTTGAGGCCCTGTAAACCAACACAACTAGAAACGTCTTTGTGTCAAAAATTTGCATATATATATATATATATAACATTTGTTAATATATACATATATTATACACATAAAAAAAATCAGGGGCCTCAAAAATCAGGGGCCCTGTGGTGGCACCACTTGCACACCCTCAGGGCCACCCTTGACTGGAGACCAAAGAAGATTAGGAAGAAGTAGGTGAGGGAGGTTAACTTAGGGTTAAACATAAATATTATAATTAAATATTTATTTATTTAAATATAAACATATATATTTTCGATTCGGATTCAGGAATAGGGACTCCAATACCATCCCTGCCCAATACCCATCGGGATTTTCAAGTTCGGGATCCCGTGCACTGATACTCGCTTTGCCCAGAATCTCCCGAGTTAGGGTTGGAGACCGACGAGGACCCGCCCCAGGGGATTTCTGCCATCCCTATTGGCTGAATCTATTCTGATACCCAAAATACATTTTTGATTATATACGAAGAACTATGACGCTTTCTCTAAATCACATGAGGACTTTTTTGACAGTACCTACGTAGTGATGAGATGTTGTTTTAAGGGTTTTGTGGTTGGGTTTTAGGTTTGTCTGTTTCGTATAAGTTATTTGATTCTTCTATTTAGTTAATAGCAAGGGTGGTATTCTTTCCTACCCGTGGTTTTGTTTTCTCTGGGAATGTTTTAACGATGCCGCCGTTACCATGCTAGTTCTTACCACATAATGTTCCTTTTGGTTTAATGAAATACAATTTTTTTTTTCTAAAAAGAAAAAAAGGGAGATATATTTATATTTATAAATGGTTTCCAATCTCCTGAAACCACCTACCCTCCCATTCGACAACGACTACCTTTTTGCCAGCACCTCCCTCTTTCTTTTTCCTTTTTCCTTTTTTCTTGGACTAAAGATCATTGCATTCCAAAGGAAGCCAACCATCCAACAACAACAACAAAACAAAAAAAGAAAAAGAAAAAGGAAGCCAACCAAAACAAGGAGGCAAAAAGCCACAAGAGCAGAACCAGCATCAACAAAAGCAAAATAAGACCAGACCAGCCCCTCCCTCTATTAACACTTATATAAGCTTTATAAAAAAATTATTTTATTTTATTTTATTTTATTGACATTAAATAATTAGTTTCAGCTGTATCCGCTAATGAAGTTTAGGTGAAACAGATGCATATCTTAGCTGTTAATATTTTGTTTTTCTATGCTGGCATTACTTGTTTATCGATTCAGATAACTTATTATATGTTAGGAAGTGGACATGGAGTAGTCACCATTTCGTATTCACCTGGAGAATGCCCAACAATTGTTTAATCACCGATCGAACACTCCCATTGGTCTTGCTTAACAACCACTTCTAATTAATAAATTATAATCTCTCTGTTACATCTGAGCTCAACCCCATTGCAATCTTATTGCTGTTCAACCTTCTCTCGCTTCCATGTATTTTGATCCAATCATTTTCATACACGATTCAAATGCTTTTCACTGAAATGCTTCTTGGAATTTCCATACACGATTGATTGCTCCCTAGACCCAATTTTCAGATATGCTCTTTTGATTAAGCATATACTAGAATAAGACAATTATGGCATCAGCTGCAACAGATCTCTTCATTGGCAAATTTGTAGCCATTCTCGAGAGTGAAGCCGCCTCCATAGCGGGTGTTCGTGATCAAGTTTATGAGATTAAGCAGGAGCTGCTATTCATGAAAGCCTTCTTAGCGGATGCTGACGGGGGCAACAAAGCACACACTCAAGTAGAGGAAGTGTGGATCACAAGCGTTCGAGACTTGGCCAATGATGTTGAAAACATCATTGATGAATTCATGTATCACGTGTACGAGCAGCAAATTGGTGGTCGATTTGCCAGATGGATCCACAAAACCATTCAGTTTCCAAAGCACCTTTGGTATAAGCGTAAAATAGCCAACAAGTTACAGAACATTGTGATTGCAATTAGAGCTATTCCAGAGAGAAATCAAAGATATGGTGGTGGTGCAGCTGTAGAAGGAAAAAGTACTTCTTCTGAGGATATTCTCAGATGGGTGCAGAATCAAGCGGAGTCTTCTCTTTATCAGAAGGAGGATGAACTTTTCGGGATTGAAGGCAATAAGAACATGTTACTGGGATGGCAGAGGGATGAAGCCAAGCACCAAACTGTTGTGTCTGTGTTCGGGATGGGAGGATCAGGGAAGACAACTCTAGTTGCAAGGATCTTCACCGACGACGTTGTGAAGAGCCATTTCGAGTGTTATGCGTGGATTACTGTTTCACAGTCTTATGTGATTGAAGACTTGTTTAGAAGATTGATCAAAGAATTTCACCAATCAAGGAAGGAAGAGGTTACGGCAGACTTGAATTCCATGAGTTATAGAGAATTGCTAGATATTTTGGTGAAATATTTGGAGGCTAAAAGGTATCTGGTTCTGTTGGATGACGTGTGGGATATCAAACTTTGGGAAGAAATAAGGTTTGCATTTCCAGATAAACAACTTGGAAGTCGAGTCATGCTTACAACTCGAAGGGAAGACATAGCATCCTCTTCTTTTGGAGTTGAAAGCCATGTTCACAAGATTCAACCGCTGGAAAGGGGTGATGCGTGGGAGCTCTTCAGCATGAAAGCATTCTCAAGTTATCCAAACAAATCTTGTTCAACAGAAATTCTGCCGTTAGCTCAGGAACTTGTGGAGAAGTGTGAAGGCCTACCTCTTGCGATCGTAGCCTTGAGTGGTCTTATGTCTTCTAAGAAGTCACTTACAGAGTGGAGCACAGTCTACAACAGCTTAAATTGGCATTTAACAAACAATCCTTTACTAGAACCTATGAAAAGCATCTTGTTGTTTAGTTTTAATGATTTGCCATACCGATTGAAGCAATGCTTTCTATATTGTTCCCTTTTCCCTGAAGATTATGTGATCATAAATCTTAGGCTCATCACATTGTGGATCGCTGAAGGATTTGTTGAACATGTCGAAGGGCTCACGCCAGAAGAAGTTGCAAATAGCTATCTTATGGAACTCATTTTTCGTAACATGCTACAGGAAATATTTCTAGGATCCCTCCCAGCATGTAAGATGCATGATCTTTTGCGGGAGATTGCTCTGTCTATAGCAAAAAAAGAAAAGCTTTGCGCTGTACATGATGGGAGTGAAACAGTAGAAGAAACTGGGGCACTCCGTTTGTCAATTCAAATAACTAATGGAGAAATTGGATCATGCACAGGTACATCACGGCTTCGTACATTTCTCGTCTTTGGCAGTGGCGTATCCTCATTCTCTTTCCCAAATAAATTACCTTTTGGCCTTAAATTGTTGAAGGTTCTAGATTTGGAGGATGCCCCACTTGATTATCTGCCAGACAAGCTAACGTCCTTTTTTAATTTAAAATATTTAAATCTGAGTGGAACTCCAATTACAGAGCTTCCAGAATCCATTGGAAAGCTCCGCAACCTTCAGACCTTGAACATCATGCTGACAACAATAGTTGCACTTCCAAGAGGGATTTCCAAGTTGATAAACTTGCGCCATTTACTTGTGGGCAGGTTCATTTCCGGAAATTTTATTGGGGTAAGAATACCATTAAGTATTAGTAAGATGAAGAAATTGCAAACTTTGGCATATATTGAATCAGAAGGAAACATTATTAGACTTATTGGAAGTATGACCCAGCTTACGTTCCTTGGCATTACAAATGTGAAAGAAAGAGACGAGGAGGACCTATGTGCCTCAATTCAAGAGATGAAGGTCCTTTCCCGCTTGTTTTTATTTGTAGCCGATGGAGAGGAATTTCTTCGAGTTGACGCATTGTCTTCACCGCCTCCCTACCTTGAAAGACTTGACTTGAGCGGCAAACTGGAAAAGGTACCACATTGGTTTTGTTCACTCCACTCCCTCACATATATGAATTTGCAAGAGTCCAGACTTGAAGAAGATTTACTACGTCATATTGAAGCATTACCCTCTTTACATGTGCTTTCCCTGGATGATGCCTCTGTTAGGAAAGAGTTATGTTTCAGCAGAGGCTTTGTGAAGCTTTGGTATTTGCGGTTGCGGAATCTCGCATTATTAAATAAGATAACCATAGAAAAAGGGGCGATGCCAAATCTCGAGGTCTTAGACATTCATAGTTGCATGACGTTGGAAACATTGCCACAGGGTGTTGAGCACCTTACTAAACTAAAACGATACAGATTTGATGATGTTTCAGAGAAGTTTAGAGAGTCCATAGAAGAAGGAGGTGTGGATCATGCAAGGATGCTACTTGTCGACGAGAGATGTAAGAAATATACGTAAGTATCTTTTATCCTTTCATTGACTTTCCTAAACTTAATGATTTGGAATATAGCACTTGTGTTCAAGAAATTCTCGTTCACATCTCTGTTAATGGATGTAAAGCCATAGAAATTGTTTGTTAATTACAATATTGCTTTTTGTCTTTTTATATATTTTGCAGAAATTAGTCCTGGGATTGAAGATTTTACCCATGAGTTTGGGGTTGGGAAGAACTTGTCCGTCATGTTTTGACCCCAAGACTGATCTAGATTGGCTTCTTATTTGCTCTTTTGAAAATCAAATAATACCCAAGTTGATGTTCATAAAATTGCAGTTGATGTTTTTGTGTGTGTTTTAATTTGCATGTAATAAAATTCGAGTTTTCATCTGTCACTTCAGCAATTGGCAGATGTATGTTGATGATTAGCATTTAAGATCTGGACCATGGATTCTTTTATATTCGGCGTGTTTGTACTTTCTCCTATGTTAATTGTGTTTGTACTTTCAGATTGGCTAAATAAATAATACATAATCTTAATTGCTTTCCATGAGAAGTTCTATAACACAGGAATGTCAATGTAGCGGTACCTCAAGCTAATTACGCACTATTATGTGAGAAAACTAATACACATTACAGCGTGATTGTTTTGCAATACCGCCCCAATGACATCCATGACATAGGTAAATTTTTCAACCCACTTATCAATCCTACAGAGTAACCTGTTAGAATCTTCTCCCCAAAGTCAGCTCTTCTGCGGCAGTTGACCTCCCCCTGCCTCTGCCCTATTTTCTCCCCCAAATGTGACAAGGATGCGCTTAAATTTTTGATCTTATCTAAGGAATGAAATGTAGTTTTTATTATCTATATATCTTTTGCAGAGAATGGTAAAACATTCCAAATACCAGAAAATGTCATTGGTTAATGCAAACATTAAGAATTGAAATTATTAATTAAATGAGGATAATATGGTAAATTCACACATTTTTATATTTTTAAAAATTTAAATTAAAAGAAAAATAATATAATTGATCTTATTTTTATGGAACACAACTACTCATTTTTTTTAAATTCTAAAATATATATATATTTTTTTTTTTTAAAAGCCTCTCGCATGCGTGAAAGCACGTGCAGAGAGGTTAATTTTTTAAATCAAACAAAACTATATACATTTAAAACATGTTTGACAAAGAAAATAAAAAGACATTTGTTTTAGGCAGTAGCCGCTTCCACGTGGAACCGTAGGTGGGGCTAATAACGGTTTTAACCGAAACTCCAGGGACGCCTGGCTTTGCTAAGAGAGTCAGACAGAGACCTCATCCTTCTCTAGCTTAAATGTAGCCTCACTTCTTCATCACAAACTTCTTCTTCCCATTAACCAACCCCAATTTTTCTCACAGAGACAAAAACACAAGCACAAAACAAACACTCTGTTCCCCTCTCAGAGCCATGGATGAAGAATACGACGTCATAGTGCTCGGAACGGGCCTCAAAGAATGCGTTCTCAGCGGCCTCTTCACCTCTCAGTGGATGGTCTCAAGGTAAAGCTTATGGAAATTTTTCCTTTTTCAATCAGAATAAATTTTGCTTTAGCTAGATCATTCATTGATAAGAATGTTTAGGCTGCTAGCTGATGTTAATATCGTATTTACCTGAAATAGGTACTGCATATGGATAGGAATGTGTCAATCCAGCGATCACAGCCATTATTTCCTCCACTGATGAATCTCAAAATGATGCTGATTGATATAATGATCTCCAAAACATTTGCTACGGGTAATAGCCCTTTGTATTTACCATAATAGTTCCATCAAAAGTCAACTGTACTATATATATATTTAGGGGTGGCATTTTAAACCGAAAAATCAAAAAACCGCAAAAACCAACCGACAATTTACCGCAATGAAACCGCAATCGCGGTAAACCGAACCGCATTTGCGGTATTAAGAACCGAACCGCATTTGCGGTTGCGGTTGTATTTGATTTTCAAAACTTGCGGTTACCGCAAACCGCAAAGTATAGCCACACGGATGATGAAGTTGAATTTTACAAGGAAATAGAACATATGACAACTTGTAAGTAATTAGTTTATTTATACTAATGTTATTTATGCTTCTTCTTATAATAAAATGTACTAAACTATGTTGTTTTATTTGTAAATAACATTGGTGCTCAAACAACACAACGGGATTCTTCAAATCCACTCACCACCAACACTTGAGTTTGTAACTTTAGTTTGTAACATTGATCCATTGCATTTTCCTTTTAGTTTGTAACTTTAATTAACTTTGAATTGTATTTTTCTTTTTTGTTGTAACTTTAATTCATTTTGCTTTGCATTTTCCTTTTGGTTTATAACTTTAAAGGATTTGGAATTAGAATGCTTGAGAAGTTTAAATTTAATTGGAATGCTTGGAATTGTAACTTTAATTTTCTTAGGTTGTGAATGCTTGAGAAGTTGAGAAGATTGTGAATTTATATATGTTTGAGAAATTGAGGTTGTGTATTTATTTAGGTTGTGAATTTATATTTTTGTGAATGTTTGAGAACTCGCGGTTTTAAACCGCTAATTCGCGGTAACCGACCGCGTTTTGCGGTTTACCGTCGGTTTGCGGTTTCAAAAATCACCAAACCGCAAATAGTCGGTCGGTTTGCGGTTTGAGTAAAAATTCGCGGTTACCGAACCGCAACCACCCCTATATATATTGTACAACTGTATCCACATAATATATCAAGATATTACATTCTTTACATGGTATCAGCCCTTCTCTCCTTCAAACGAAGTCACCTCTCTTCTTTGATCCTCCATGGCCGCCATCACGAACTCATCTTCCTCTCCCTCCCCTTCTGGCCCAAACACTACCCATTTCATCAAACTCTCTGAATCCAACTACTTGCTCTGGCTTCGCCAAATCAAGCATTTCCTTGTCGGCCATGACCTGTGGCAATATATTGATGGGTCTAATCCTGCCCCTGCTTCCACCACAACCACCAACTCCTCCGACCCTCCTAATTCCTCTTCTGTTACAGCCACCACTCGCACTCAACCCAATCCTGATTTCCTTGTCTGGTACAAACAAGACCAGCTTATCGTCAGTTACCTCACCTCTACACTTTCCGAGCCAGTTCTCGCCCTCACTGTCGGTTACGACACTTCCAAAGAAATCTGGGATTGTTTGCAAACTCACTTTGCCCAAAAGTCCATTGCTAGTGCTGCCAATCTTCGCTTCCAACTCCTTGATATGACAAAAGGCACCAAATCTGTTGACCAATACCTCAACCAGGCCAAATCTCTTGCTGACTCCCTTGCCTCCATCAACCAACCTGTCTTCAACGATGACTTGGTCACTGCCATTCTTCGTGGCTTAGGTCCTGACTATGCCATGCTCATTACTGCCATCCTTAATTACATTCTTTACAGAATGACTACTATGGAGGAGAGTCCACCTCTCTTAATCTCAACCAGATATAATTATATACATGTATGTTGTAATTCAGAGAGAGAGGGAGGGAGAGAAAGGCGAAGTGTACAAAGTAGAAGAAGTGATATCTCTCTAGCAATCCAAGCCTTGAGTGTTGGTCGTTTGAGCTGCTTGCTCTCTGGCTCTGCTCTTTTACTAAATCCGGCTCTTTCCTTTTTGTGTAACTTCAGAAACAGAGCAGATGTTTTCTTGTATTTTTACTTGTATGTGTATGCATGTCTCTGTACTTCATCTTCATAGTTAGATAGCAGTCAAAATTTGATCAAATTGGTAAAATGCTCATCTGAATTTGTTGACTTATGACAGGTCAGCTGCCATTTGTGGACATTGTTTTTACTCTTTGTAGATCGATTGAAATTCTAAGTGAGCAGTTGTTAGGGGAAATCTCAAGAGCCTTGAAGCTTCTGATTCTTCCAGAGGGGAAAGGCATAAGGTAATTCATTATTCACGTTAACATTGTCACATTATGGATTTAGTTTTGAAGTGAGAATCTTACTTGGATTTCGCGCAGACCACCTATGCAATTCAGCACAACCTACTACTGTCTAGTTTTCTAGAAGCACAAGTTCTTCAGATGAAATCAAATTTATCTTATGAGTTGTCCATTTAGGCTAAGTTTCAATGTTACTTACTAGTATCCCATGACATGATGTTGTAATTGGATATGCTGTATATGTGATCTCTGTAGATTAGTCGGTTGAACTTTGATTTTGTATGTCAAGGCTAAAAAGTTTGAAGATTGGTTCATCCTTTGCGTTAAAAAAGACCACGAGAGGTTTAACAAAAGTTCAGATCAATGATGATATTTGATTGATGAAGATATTCTGTTGACACAGAAAAGGACCTAAAGAAACCCAGCTGCTTCTATGTAAGGCATCCTGGCTGGTTCTAATTATTTATTTAGGTTTTTGTGATTTGTTTATAGTGTTTGTCAACTTTGTGAGATTCTTTAACCATAAACTGAGCAAGCTGAAAAATTGTGAGTTGGAAGCACAAGGAAAGCTTGTAAAAATTGAAATGGTGTTGGAGCTCATGTTGCGGTAAAGCCTTTTGTATGTGTGCAGCATGTTGATCATGTTGGTGCTCTGGTCTCTTTATTTATTTATTTATAATTATTTTCAGTATTTTTTTAAGATAGAGCTAAATCAACTAATCTAGGGGATTCGAACTGGTGCCATGGTTTTGCAAATAAACACCTCTACCACTGAGGTAATCACACCCTGGCTGGCTGGTGCTCTAGCTTTTTTCTGTAACTCTTGCTCTGTTTTAGCTTTTAGTGCTGGATGATGAAATATTTAGCACTTGTAGTTATTAGGACTACACCTCAAAATTTGAGTTATTCATGATAACTATTTATGAGGTTAGGACTCAAACTCAAGTATTGTGTGATGTTTTATGACGTTAATTCGTATATGACTACCGAGTTTAATGGTTCCAGTTTGGAATTTTGTATGTACAGTGCATAAATAAGATTGTTTTGTGTTAAAATAGTTGGTTGTACGAGTGTCAATATTCTTTTTGGATTTTTTCTGTAGAAATGTCACTTTAATTTTTTTAAATTCATAATTTATCATCTGACTTTAACATTATTCAATTTTCCATCAATTTTTAAGGGTATTTTAGTCTTTATATTTTCAAGGGTATTTAAAAAAATAGAAAAATCAATATAAAAGCAATTGTATATCTTTTAAACAATTAAAATTGAAAAGAAAAAGAAAAAGAAAATCTCACCTTCCCCCATCCCATGTGCGCCACTGACGGCTCCAACCATGCCCACTTTGAAATCCATTCCCCCTTCCTTCTTCCCCTTCCTCCTCTCTCTACCATGGAACACCTACTCTCCCATTCACAAATTCCCTCAGCCCACCTTTTTCTTCTTATTTTTTCTTTTTGGAATTTTCCCATTTGGATATTGAAAATTTGTGGAAGGACAGCTACCAAACCAATAATTAGGTAGTCTACGTAACAAACGGTGACCAAGCAAACTTTAGATCCTTCAACAGAAACATAGTGGCTTAAATGAAACTATGAAGACAAGAAAGGAATTGGAGTTTGGGTTATACATGCTCAAAGAGAGAGAGAGAGAAGAGAGGTGAAAGGGAGGGGGCGGGATGGTCCTGTGCGATGTGTTTTGGGGCTGGTGGGGTGGGGTTGGGGAGAAAGGGAGGGAGAGCTCTCTTTTTTCTCTCTTTTTTTTTCCTTGAAAATGGAAAGAATCAAATATCCTTTAAAAAAATGGATGGAAATTGAATGGTGTTAAAGTTAAATGACAAATCATGGATTTTGAAAAATTAAGGGTGACGTTTCTCTTAAAATTTTCATTAAGATGACAAATTGAAACTAGGGTATAAGTTCACGTGATATTCTGTACATAACGTGGTATATAAATGTGGTATGACTAGCATTTTGTTTTTATATATATGATGAATGACTCTTTTTTATGAATTACATTATGAGAAGTAGTATGGATGATACTAGGTGTGTTGCAGGACTTTGAACATGCTTTTTTTAGGGTTCTAAGGAAGCTGAATCTCAGAAACAAAAACTATATAATCAAACTCCCGGTCTAGCAAATCCACTCAAATATTCCAGTAGAGAATGTCCAAATCTTTCAGGCACACCCTCCCAAATTATACACCCCAATTCTAATTTTGAGCCTAAACATGGCAAGTTATTCGCAAGGCAATTTCCTTCTCTACATTTATGAGTAATACTGCAGTCTTTGTACAAAAGCATCTTCTGTCAGTTAGTTACCAAATTATAAAAGGGACGCTCCTCCTCCAAATCTGAAAATAGCATTTGCACAGCAATTTGAGTATCAGATTCAATATCAAGTGGGAACCATCCCTTCTAACATGCCAAAACAATTACATGGTTTGAATAGGATTTGAATTTTTTGTTAATATCAACAAACTAAGATTTGATAACACTTATATTCAAGTTTTGGATAACATCATGACAACGTTGAAAGCGCATTGTGAAAACTTAGTCTACAAAGCTCATGGTTGTCAAAGAATCAGAGGGTGATAATTTCTTCTGCATCTTGGACCATTGTCAAACGAGTTTTTGAAGGTTGTCAAATAAATTTGAACAAATTTACATATACGGCAATATGAAAGACACGTCATTAAATTTATAAGACTTTTAACAACATCAAGATACACAACACCTTCAATCGCATTGTCAAAAGACATACACAATGGTCATGGTGCCGTTGTTGAATACATATATTGTTGTAGTGTCTGTAACCTTTTATATATATATATATATATATATATATATAAATAATTTTTTTTTTTTTTAAATGATACTTTAGTGTGAAAACCTAATCTCCACCATTCTTAGCCACGTGTGTTTGTGGCTTGCAATCTTCATTTGTGTTTGTCATTTGTATTCTAGCAAGTTAATATTTTGCTACTTGTTGGGACATCTCCACCATCATTCTTAGCCACATGTGTAGTTTAGTAGGTAGGGATTAATATCTCCGATATTTGCTACTAAGCCGACCCGAAAGACATCCCTCATCAGTATTTGACTTTTAATTTTCCTGGAATTATGTAGATTATTATAGACAAATGAAAAGTTTTTAACAGAGTGATTGCTCCCTAGGTATATGTTCTTTTTAACATTTGTTGTAGTGCCGGCAACCGTTTATATGTGAAGGTTAGGAAGTGGAGACTTTTATATACATCACATCATATAGAGTACTCATCATTAATATTACATTAATTGGAATGACTTGTCTTATTGTGAAATGTGATTGACTAGTCGTGAGGAGAAATTATAGAGTGATACAATATCACTACGTTAGTTAGTGATACTGCCACTCTATAATTGTTACATGTCCTATGACTATAATTTCTCTTCATATAGCATTCATTCACATTGGTCATGCTTAACAACGTTTTCTAAGCAATAATTGATAATGTCTCAGTGTGGTGCAACTGGAGTAATTTTTGGATATTTCGAGTAGACCACATGGCTAGTGTACCACCCAATAGATATAGGACATGTGGAATCTTATTGTGTTGGCGAGTCCTTATTTAGTTAGGATTTTGGTTTCTTATTTAGTTAGAATTTTGGTTACTTACTATTTATTTAGTCATATTGTAAATGAGATTTATTTCCTACTTTATTTAGGGTTAACACATCTTTGTACTTGTATAAATACGTCCATATTGGAGAAGAATAATAATATGAGTATAATTGAATATTTTCCCAACTTTGTTTGACTTGGTATTAGAGCTAGGTTTTCTTGTGACCTGTGTTTGCATTCTCCTTGAAATTAAAGTACTCTCCTCCCCTCCTCTTCAAGGGGGGGAGGGGGAGTGAAAAAGATAT
Source organism: Prunus mume (assembly GCF_029339155.1). Taxonomy (NCBI): domain Eukaryota; kingdom Viridiplantae; phylum Streptophyta; class Magnoliopsida; order Rosales; family Rosaceae; genus Prunus; species Prunus mume. The sequence continues at coordinate 9,777,651 of NC_142698.1, read as the reverse complement.
GTTTCTTTTTCTCATGGAGATATTGCCTCTTTCTTGACTCCGACAACCCATTCTCTTCAAGGGGAGAGAAGGATTGAAGAGAAGTTATGTCTGCGTGAATGAGATAAAGTTGATATGGAAGAATTTGTCGTTGTCATTTTGTGCTGTTATTGCTATTACCATTACTGCTACTACCGTCGTTAACATTGCCTTTGCTTGCTTCGCTTTCATTTGATGCGGTCATTCTCGTTGCTATTGATGTGGTCTTGCCCTTTGCCTTTGCTTTGCCTTTATTTGCCCTTGCTTTGCTTTGGCCTTGCCTTACCTTATTTGTAGGAAACCTTGCCTTTGCTATGCTCACAGGGTTTTTGTGTTCTGCCTTATCTACTGTCATGCTCACAGGGTTTCTGTGTTCTGTCTTACCTACTACCGTACTCACAGGGTATTTGTATTCTGCCTTACCTATTGCCATACTCACAAGGTTTCTGTGTTCTGATTTATCTACTGCCGTACTAATAGGGTTTTTATGTTTTGCTTTACCTACTGCTGTGCTCACAGGGTTTCTGTGTTATGCTTTTATGTGTTCTTCTATATGCTATGACAAGGTCTTATCTACAATTGTTCGATTGGTCAACGTCAAGTATGGTGTTCTATGACTCACTTGTCAAGTTGGGCATGGAAAATATCTTTGCCCCAATTTGAGGGGGAGTGTTGATGAGTCCTTATTTAGTTAGGATTTTGGTATCTTATTTAGTTAGAATTTTGGCTACTTACTATTTATTTAGTCCTATTATAAATGAGATTTATTTCCTATTGTAATTTAGATATATTTCTTATTTTATTTAGGGTTAACACATCTTTGTACTTGTATAAATAACTCCATATTGGATGTGGATAATAATATGAGCATATACGAGCATAATTGAATATTTGCCCTATTTTGTTTGACTTATTGTTGCTCAATCTTCTCTCTTTCATTCCATGTCTTAAAATATGGAAAATTATATATGAACCCCATTATTTGCTCTTTGCACCCCATAATCTCTTTACACCCTACTGAATTTTCATAAAATTTTAAATTACTCATTATACCCCATTTTGCTTCCTAAATTGCCCTCATGAACCTCTTTCCCTAACTTACTGTAAACCCCATCCCATATCATACACCACCCATCGAAAACCCCCTTCCCTTTTAGACACACCCCATCTGATATCAAACCTCACCCTATCGAAAATTCCCTCCTCTTGCAGACATACTCTATTGCACCCCATTAGACTTACAAGAAGCTCTACCGCACACCCCATCCCTTTTGAAATAGAGCCATCGCACAGCACACCTCTACAATCCCCATCGCACAACCTATCTCTGCAAACCCGAACCCATTGCACAACCCATCTCGAAAACAGAGCCATCACACCCCATAGCCAACCCCAAACACCTCACCCTGTCGCAAACCACCATCGCCTCAACCATCGCAAACATCCGTCACCAATCTGTCAAGTTTTCAGAAATCCTTCGAAGAGCCAAGGTTTGATTTCAATTTTGATTTCTATATTTACGTTTCTAAGTGTTGATCAAGCCTAGGTTTGATTTCAGTTTTAAACAGCCAAAGTTCGATTTTAATCATTGATATCAACTTTGTGGGTGTATTGTTTGAACCTGATTTTACGAAACTGGGTTTCCATTTCGATGGATTACCATCGAAATGGTTACATTGCTTCAGTGGCAGTCCACTGAATTTGAACCTGAAATTAATTTTACTTTTGGTGGTAACCACCGAAATCGTTACCTTGTTTCGGTGGTAGTCCACCAAATTCGTTTCCATTTTTCAGGAGATGCCCACTAAATGTATTTCAGTTTTTCCGTGGTACTACACCGAATATGTTTTCTTTTGTCAGCGATAGTCCACCGAATTTATTTCCATTTTTCAGTGATCATCTACCGAATACGTTACTGAGTGTGTACTTAATATTGTTTGTTTTTAGATATGAAGAGGACTCACAGATGTACTACTAAGGCTTCATCATCTAGATCTAATAGACAACGTCCCACAGCCTCAACGAGGAGATAGGGAGCGTCTCCCCAATAATACTTTGAGGATACTACAGAGGTTGAAGATGTAGGTCCTACTCATGGTAGTAATGTTGACGCAAAGGTTAAAGATGTAGTTGCTACTCATGATAGTAATGTTGAGATACATGTCGTGCCTACTAAGCCATCTCGAGTAGGTCCCATTGATCCATCTTTATTTATGAGTTTTTAAACTCACATAGCAACTGCAATTTGGAATAATCAGGTAAGTCGTTTTACTATGACAATAGAAGGTAGAGTATAAGTATGGTTCATGGTAATTAACCTAAATATATATTATTTTTTTTAACTAGGAACGTGAGCCCTTTAGGTGCATGTCGAAGACATCTACCCTTTGTGAGTGGAATTAGTGGGGTAATTCAAATAATGGTATCTTCAAAGGTTACATTCAGAGGTCTGGATTAGAGCAACTTATTATGTGTTCTTATTAGAATGCAGATAAGATTGTGGTATCTACATTCGTTGAGTGGTGGCATCCTGAAACGAACACCATTCACATGCCTATTGGTGAGATGACCATCACATTGGATGATGTGTCATCTATTTTAGGCATTCCTGTGTTTGGTGCAGCCGTTGCTTCACTTGAAGATGATAACGACACAAATTTTGAGTTGTTAGTTAAGTACTTAGGAGTGACTGATGAAGAGGCTACTGAACAATTGCACCAATACAGTGATGAGTATATGAGTTTGTCATGGTTACTGGCGCGATTCTCCAATGTTTCAGACACAGATTCAGAGGAGTACATCATGTATTCGACCATAGCATATTTTTTATATTTCTTGGGTTACACTTTGTTTGTTGACAAGACTAGCATGAGAGTCCAAATTGTGTACCTTAGACTACTTAGAAATCTTGATAGTGTTGCTGGTTATCCTTGGAGTTCTGGGTGCTTAGCATGGTTGTATAGACAATTAGGCCAAACTTTGAGGTCTAAGGTGAAGTAGATTGCTGGGTACATGACTTTGCTGGAGGCATGGGTGTATGAGCACATGCATGGTGTTGTTGTCCCTGATCATAACCTTGATTATTTAGAGGTCCAGCCTCGTGCACTTTGTTGGATTGCACATCAAGATAATGGCACAACATCGGTAGACATGTAGAAGTATAGACAACGGCTTGACGCTTTGAATGCTGATTAGGTGTGTTTCTCTTACATATCATCCAACTTTGTTGTGTTTTGTATTATATATATTTTTTGGTTCAGTAATGTATATTCCAGTAGTTCATGCTATATTGTGTATCATATTTCAGGTTATATGGAAACCTTACAAGTTTGAAAAGGAACACCACCCATGTTCCAGATGTTGCATTCTACTCAAGGATGCTCAAATTTTGTGATGTTATTGAGCCTTACTATCCTAAGTGGGTTCTTAGGCAGTTTGGTCGAGTGCAGACGATTCCTCCCAGAATAAGTGCCCCAACCAGAACTAGTAGTCGTGCCAATTCCTATAATTCTTACTTTGGGGAAATGTGGGAACATGTGCCAATTCCTAGAAACAAATTATACACCCCAATTCTAATTTTGAACCCAAACATGCCAAGTTATCCACAAGGCAATTTCCTTCTCTACAATTATGAGTAATGTTGCAGTCTTTGTTCAAAAGCATCTTTTGGCAGTTAGTCACCAAACTATAAAAATGATGCTCCTCCTCCAAATTTGAAGATAGCATTTGCACAAAAATTTGAGAATCATATTCAATATCAAGTGGGAACCATTCCTTCTGGCATGCCAAAACAATTGCATGGTTTGAATAGGATTTGCTTTTTATTATTATTATTATTATTATTATTATTATTATTATTATTATTATTATAATATAAACAAACTAGGATTTCATAACACTTATATTGAAGTTGTGGATAACATCATGACAACGTTGAAAGCGCGTTGTGAAAACCCAGTCTACAAAACTCACAGTTGTTAAAGAATAAGAAGGTGATAGTTTTGTGCGAGCCTTTTTGTTCCAGCATCTCTAGATGAACTTGGGCCACTGTAAAGAGAGAGTGACGTTGCCCATTTGCTTGGGTTCAAGAACTAGACCCCAAAATACCTCGAAAGAATGTTGATTCTTAGAGAATACTCTGGTTTCTCTCACCAAGCATATAATGATCGGTGAATCAAAAGTTTAGGCTTGGCATGAAAGGGTTATGGCATATGAGCTAAGTCTCCATGAGTTTAGCGAGAGAGCATTTGCTTGAGTTGAAATAAGATAATAGATAAAGGATATTTTAGGGCTTGGAATGGTTTCTAGTTTCTGGGAAAAGAAGAGGATAGGTTATGGGGGAAAATGAAAGGATTAAGAGTTAAGCTTGAGTGTTTCCAACAGTGGGTGTATAGCTTGCTCGGTGTCTTGGTTGTCCCACTGCTTCTTTTTATAGCTGTGGAGCTCCAAAATTTATGAAGCAAGCAATGAATGAGCGGCTTAGTCTCTAGGTAGAAGTTGGTAACACAGTAAAATGGTTTACAACGTTTGACTATGGTTTTAGTAGTAGAAGGTTAAAAGCTACCATTTTGTTCCTTGCATGATAGCCTTTCTTGCCTAATTGATGATTCGGATTGGAAATTTATATCTTCATATCACTTTGTGACCTGATTCCTTGAGAATGGATGTGGACATAATTGTTTTCTTGCCCTTTCCATTTATTTCTAGCACCTTTCTTGGCATGAGATGACTTACTTTACTTGGCATGAAACATGTAAGGAGTTTATATTAAACTCCCTTTGGAGCCTCACCTTCAGGAAGACATCGGAAGGAAAGAGCGACAAGAGGTTATGAAGAACACTAGCTAGCTCTGGACCTACCTATATTAGCCATGAGTCATCACCGAGCGGAGTTGAAAGAAAAGAGACAGAACGTCTGGGCTTCGGATTGATCTTAATCACATTGGGATGGTACGGGGGAACAAGATGGACTCGGTTAGGTCACCCCAAGTCCTTTTGTTCCCCCTATCAACCTACCATGCTTCAACATGCTATACTGAGACAACGGTGGCTCCATACCCTAAGATGAGGGACTTATACAAATTTTAAGGCCCCCTTGTCCCTGACGACGGTGGCTCCATACCCTGAGATAAAGGACTTAAACAAATTTTAAAGCCCCCTTAGCCCCTTAAGATCTATAACTCAATAGAATTCTCCAGTCATCAATCACCCGTTTTGGTAAAGGAATGTTACCTGTTGCCTAGCTTAACGAAAAGAAAAAAAGAAATACTGGGGTGGTGACTACCTATGTGTCAAGCAAAGAAAGCTAGGCCTAGTACTTCCTATTTGAAGTGAAGAGAGCCTTGGGAAGAGATGTCCTCCCAATCCCCCTAGGAGGGAATTACTCCTTTTTTCTTACTTGCATGCTAGTGGAGAGATCAATTTGATCTTAACATTATTTGTTGCTCTCACTTATAGTGCAGAAAGCTAGCCCTTTTTTGTTTCATGCTTCATGTTGCAACTTATCCCCGATAAATTTATTTGCAGTTTAAGCACATCAATGCAAGTATCCAGTGCCTGAGAGCCTTTCTAGCACCTCCTTATATCCTTCCGGTGCCTGAGAGAATACCTTTCCGGCACCTCATGTAGTTGTTCAAGATTTGTCACTTCTCCCATTACTTCAATGAAGTTTCAAAAAGCCCCTCGGTCATCTCCTAGAAAGTTCTTATGCTTTTTTGTAAGAAGCAGCACACAACTAAAGAGAAGCCCCCTTGTTCATTGCATCCTGCAGTGTTCATAAATTGCCTCAGTCTCTTCCGGTGCCTATCATCAAAGCTTTGAAGCTTCTAGCATATTGAATATTGATACCTCAACATATTTGCATACATTTTGTTTGGGTTGCTTGCCCATAATTGGTTTGGTGGGAATGAACAAATGGTAGGTTGGTGCAAAGGTGGGATAGTGTTGTTGGCGTGACTTATGGACTATTGACTTACTTTCTTTACACACCAAGAATTCCTATTATAATTGTAATTGATTTACTTTAATTCCTGATTTCATACTGTAAATAGAAATAGGAATTTATTATTTACTTGCCCATTCAGGTTTCGTTGTATTATAAATATGACCTCCTACAAGGAGAAGAATACACAGAAAATTCCCACAAACAAATATTCTTTCATAGTTCTCATATTTTAGCATGGTATCAGAGCGGCAATCTTAGGATTGCTGACTCAAGTTTCTAAACCATAGCCTCCACCATTGGGGAGGATGACTCTCCTAATCCCTATGGCGGTAGAACCACTGCTTCCTCTTCTCATTCTCAACCAACCATAGCCGAGTTGAGTGCCTATGTGGCTCAACTAATGAAGATGCAGACTCGACCTCGAACCTAATCCTAAATCAGGATCCTACCAAGACGACCTCGAACTTGACTCAGATGAAGACCCCGAACTCGAATAAGATGACGACCTTGAACTCGAATCAGACGACGATTACCTATGAAGCTTCCGCTGCACATATCGGCATAAAGTCAGATGGCACCAACTATGCCATATGGTCCCAAGTTGTTGAGATGTATATCTCCAACAAAGACAAATTGGGATATATTAATGGCGATCTTCCACAACCTCCTTCGACCACTCCAATGTTTCTCGCTATCGCACCGAGAACTCCATTGTGAAGGGATGGCTCATCAATTCTTTGGAGCAGAGCTTGATTGGCAATTTCATTTGCTTTCCAAAGGCAAAAGCAGTGTGGGATGCAATTGCCACGACTTACTATGATGGCACTGACGCCTCTCATGTTTATGATCTGAAACAACGAGTCTTCCAGTATCTGACAAGCTGGCGACTCCATTGAAACCTATTACAATACTCTCCAAAGCTTATGGAGAGAGATTGATTTTCTTCATCCAAATATGATGGAGCATGAAAGTGATATCAAGCACTATAATGATATTCTGCAGGAAGATCTAGTTTACATATTTTTGGATGGCCTTGATTATCGTCTTAATAAGGCTCGAAGTGATGTTCTTCACATGACTTTGTTCCTTACAGTTGACTAAGCTTATGCCTATATCCGTCGTGAAAATGTTCGACAAGCTATGATGATGGGTTAATCTACACCTATTGGCGCTGGCTTAGGGACCAAGAACATGCCTCAATCAGGGTCCCCTACTCTTGTCGGACAGCCCCAGAATTCCTCTACTATGACCCATTTTCAGATCCAGTAATATGCTACTGCCACAGGTGAACCACCTCCTAAAACCATCCCACATTCCCGTCCCAAGGCTTCAACTGATGAAAGTGGTTGCACGCTCTGTGGCAATCCCAAACATACCTACAACACTGCTTTAAGCACCTGCTTGTCTGAATGGTGATCCCGATCGCTAAGAGGACCTTCGCGCTTGCAAGCTCGAGAAATTTCTAGTAGTTCCGGCCATGCTGCTCTTGTCTTTACCGAACTCCAATTAGCCTAGTTTCCGCAGGTAGACCATACTAATAGTCCCGAGCCTCGGATGATTCAGTAATCGTGGTTATGTATTTCATACTGCTTATTTACGAGATACTACTGATTGGATAATTGATTCTAGCGCCACTGATCATATGACCTTTGATCTGAATGATTTTTTGCACACCACTACACCCCACCGCACAAGTATTGCCAATACGAATGGAGTTACCTATCCTGTGACAGATCGCCCTTTCACCTTCTATGTCCCTTTCCAATACTCTACTTGTTCCATCTTTGTCCTATAAATTAATGTTTGTGAGCTAGGCAACTGAGCAACTAAATTGTTGTGCACTGATTTATCCCCATTTTTTTTTACTATAGGATATTCTCACAAATTATATCATTGGGCGTGGTACTAAAAGGGGGGTTTGTACTATATGGATGACTTCAGTATGGGTCATGCTAATAGCAGAAGCATCCGTTTTATGCCAAGTACCGACAAATTTGGCTCTAGCACCGATGTTTGGGGCATCCATCTTTTGGTTATAAGAGACACTTATTACCCGAGTTATTTTTTTGTATTTAAGGACTCATATTTTAAATGTGACACTTGCATTTTAGCCAAGAGTCACAAAGCATCATGTCAATTAAGTATGAATAAAAGTACTGTTCCTTTTGCTTTGATTCATTCTGATGTTTGGGGACCTTTACCTATTTCTACTCATTCCGGTATTTGTTTGTTTTTTCACATTCGTGGATGATTGGACACTGATGACATGACTTTATTTGATGAAAAATAAGAATGAAGTGTTTTTCCTATTTCAGTTCTTTCACAAAAAGATGGAAACACAGTTCAATACTCGAATATAGATTATTCACTCTAACAACGGTGGAGAATTTGGTAATCATGACTTTCAGACTTACTTCCAGACACATGGAATTATTCATGAGACAACTTGCCCCCAAACACCACAACAAAATGGTGTTGCTGAACGGAAGAGTCGTCATGTCCTTGAAATAGCCCGTGCTCTTCCCTTTGGTAGCCATGTTCCTTGTTATCACTGGGATGATGTTGTCGTCATTGTTGTCCACCTTATAAACCACATGCCTTTTGGGGTTTGACTTTCAAAACTCCATTACGAGTGCTTGCGCAACACGGGCCTCTGCCCTCTATTTTGGTGCTTACCCCTCACATTTGTGGCTATGTGGCTTCGTTCATCTCCACAAAACGAAGCAAACTTGATCCATGTGCACTTTATTTTGTTTTATTGGGTTATACCACTCATCAGAAAAGCTATTGATGTTATCACCCTCTTACCCAGCGAACCTATGTCACTTTGGATGTCAGATGTTCTTCTATGACCAAGCATCCAATTCTACTCTTCAGGAGGAGATACGAAGTGAAGAGCCTAATTGGAGCAGCTTCCGAAAACAAAGATATTCATCCCTGCATGAAAATTGCTCTCAGCCATGAAATAATCAATTGTCTCGAGTCTGGTACGCACTAATGCTCTCTGGCAAACAATGATTGATTGCCTAACCACTATGAAGTTGTTTTTGATTCGAGTCGTACTCCTATAGACAACTCGGAACAACAAGATGAAGACCCCCCCTCACTTAATAGTACCAATGGACCAATCTCCTTAGAATATTTTTGAGGTAACTACTCCTACTAGACTTGTGCATTTAGAGGATAAATTTATTGGATATCAATCACCTTTCAGCAAAATTGTGGGAAGCCACCAAATTGTTATTTACCTGATATTTGCAAGACCTCCAAGTATCCAATTGCAAAATCATGTATCTACTGAGAAAGCTCTTGAGAAAAATCCATATTCCAACCAAGTTTTCTAAAGCATTGAAAGATCCTAAGTGGGTCCAAACTATAAAAGAGGAGATGAAAGCTGTTGAGAAAGATCAGACTTGGACATTGGAGACTATACCATGAGGAAAAAAGACTGTCAGATGTAGATGAATGTTTACTATAAAACACAATGTAGATAGATCTATCGAGTGATACAAGGCAATACTTGTGGAAAAAGGGTGCACACAGACATGTGGTATAGACTATGAAGAAACCTTTGCACCAGTTGCAAAGTTGAACACCGTCAGAGTCTTATTGCCCCTTGCAACTAATTTGGATTGACCACTACACCAGTTTGATGTAAAGAATGCTTTTCTACATGTAAACTGATGAAGGAGGTGTACATGGACATTCCTCCTGGATATAATACTACTTATACTAGAACAATACGTAAGTTACGAAAAGCATTGTATGGATTAAAACAATCACTATGTGCATGGTTTGGACGGTTCACCATGGCAACGAAGAACAATGGTTTCAAACAGAGCAACTTAGATCATACTCTGTTCTTGAAACATCAGAAAGGGAAGGTAACAACGTTAATAATCTATGTTGATGATATGATTGTTACTAGGAATGATAAACAAGAAATATCACAGTTACAATACTATTTAGCTACTGAGTTTGAGATGAAGGATCTAGGTGGACTCAAGTATTTCTTAAGAATTAAGGTGGCTTGATCACAACAAGGCATATTTCTCTCTTAAAGGAAATATGTCTTGAACTTGTTGACAGGTCAAAGAAAGATACCAAAGGTTAGTGGGAAGATTGATCTATTTGTCACGTACTCGACCAGACATTTCTTATGCAGTGAGCGTTGTCAGTCAATTTATGCACTATCCAAGTGAAGACCACATGAATGCAGTGCTTCAGATACTTAGATATTTGAAGTCTGCACATGGAAAAAGACTTATGTTCTCAAAGCATGGTCATCTGAATATTGATGGTTATTCATATGCAGATTGGGCAGGTAGTGTAATAGATAGAAAATCCACATCGGGTTACTTCACATTCGCACATTTGTATAAGGTAATTTGGTGACATGGAGGAGGAAGAAACAAAATGTAATAGCTTTATCTAGTGCAGAGGCCGAGTTCAGAGGCATGACTAAAGGGATTTGTGAACTTATTTGGTTAAGAAAGTTGCTTATTGAACTTGGGTATAAACCTATATCCACAATGAATCTCTTTTGTGACAACAAGGCTGCTATAGTTGTTGCACAGAATCCGATTCAACATGATCGTACTAAATATGTTGAGATGGATCAACACTTCATCAAACAGAAGCTTGAGGCTAAAGTGTTGCAGTTTCTTTTTGTGAAATCCGAGGATCAATTAGCGGATATTTTGACAAAGGTGATTTCCAGTAAAGCATTCCACAATTGGTCGGATCGGGCCGCACTGTGACATCTACGCACCAACGTGAGGGAGTATTGGCGTGACTTGTGGACTACTGACTTAATTTCCTTACATACCAAGAATTTATATTATAATTGTAATTGATTTACTTTAATTTTGATTTCCTCCTGTAAATAGAAATAGGAATTTATTATTTACTTGCACATTCAGGTTTCATTGTATTATAAATATGATCTCTTATAAGAAGAAGAATACACAAAATTCCCACAAACAAATATTCTCTCATAGTTCTCATATTTTAGCAAGTGAAAATGTGTTCACGTGGGCAGAGTTCTGTAGCTCCTTTTTTGTGGGTTCCGCACTCGCCTCCTTTTATTTTGTCTTCAGTGTGGCGTTGCTTGCAAGCTATTGAAAGATGAGATGATAAGGAGAGTAGTCGAAAAAACCTTTGAGGATGAAGTGCCGAGGTGTTTTAGCTGGAGATGGGTTCCTTATGGATGCCATTGTTCACCCCGTTTCGTGATTACTCCTGAGATGGAAGGGCAAAGTTCCCCACTGTCTTGAAAACCATTGACTGGTCAACAACTCAGCTTTCTTTGGTGTATGAGCGTGCCACTGCTAGCAATGAAGATTCTAGCAGATTCATTCTAGAATAGATAACTTGCGACCCAAGTTACCGATTTTTGTGAACAAACGATTGTGAATTTGAGTGAGGAATATCTCTCAAGTAAGCTATTTTCTTGCCTCACACTGGTGAGGATTTTAACAATTTATCTCAATATAAAGAGCTTGTTCTGCGTAATGGTTGATGGATTTTGTCGCCTTAGGCGTAATCGCTTTTACAAAATTATAAAATAAATATCCACGCTAGAAAGATAAAAGATGCTTGAACTCCATTTCTACCGACAAAAGGATCCGACCCGGCCGGATCGAAATATCTGGCCGATCGAATCACAACAACTTCAACTACTAAGTTTCATTGTAAATCGATACCAAAGGTCAATTTCGCAGAGCTTTAATCTATTTCAAGCCTTGTGAGGCTTTAAATTTGCGTAATCGCGATTTCAATCGGGCGTGAGCTATCGTTTTGGGACTTCAAGGCTAAAGACCGACGTGAAATTTGTTGAGGTTTTCATGTTTGAGAAAAACTCAAGCTCTACCTTTCTTGGTTTTTTGCTGAACCAAATTTGTAACGAGAGAAATCTCGTTTTAAATGACTTATTTTCTAAGTCTTGACCTTGGGAATTCTGATCTAAAGCTGGCTTTTCTTGGAATTCAAGTGAGCTTTTGGTTGGTTTTGAGTTGTTTGTTTGATTGATCATTTGAGTGTAAGATTGATTGTGTTTGTACCCTGTTCACTCCCTCTTATATTTATAAGAAATGCTTTGGAGTAGGGTTTCTTTCTTCTTTAAAATAATGTGTGTAATTTTTCAAAAAGATCTTTCATAAATAAAAAGGTTTTATCAATTCTGGCAAATGAGGTCTCAATAGTCAGCTCATAAGCAATCACTTCCCTGTTTTTTGAAAGAGAACCTAATCCTTTTATTCCAACCGCCTTTTGTGAGAACTAAAAATCGTGATAATTAGTTAGATTTCTTTGACACCTCGCTTTTTTTGCTTATCGCCGAGATTTAAGTTTGCTTATCTCTCCTTGCCCCTTCAAAATAGAAGAGATACATATATATATATATATATATAATAGAGATTTGATCTCTTTA